>NC_134899.1:53298035-53305535 GCF_041734735.1 Babylonia areolata | reverse complement strand
CTCTCTCTTTCTCCCTCTCTCTCCTCTATCTCTTTCTCTCCCGCACTCTTTCTCTCCCCCCTCTCTCTTCCCTATCTCTTTCCTCTCTCCCCCCCCTCACTCTCCATCCCTCTCTTTCTCTCCTCTCTCCCGCCTCCCTCTCCCCCCCCATTCTCGCCCCCTCTCTCTGCCCCTTCTCTCTTTCCTCTCTCTCCCTCTCTCTCCCCCTCTGTCTCTCTCCCTCTCTCACCCCCTCTCTCTCTTCCTCTGTCTCTCCCCCTCTCTCTCTCCCTCTCTCGCCCCCTCTCTCTCTCTTCCGCTCTCTCTCCCCCTCTCTCCCTCTCTCACCCCCTCTCTCTCTCTTCCTCTCTCTCTCTCCCTCTCTCCCTCCCTCTGTCACTCTCTCTCTCTCTCTCTCTCTCTCCCACGCCCTCCCTCTCTCTCCTCCCTCTCTCTCTCCCCCTCTCTCTCTTTATCTTTCTCTCCCTCTCCCTCCCTCTGTCTGTCTGTCTGTCTCTCTCTCTCTCTCTCTCTCTCTCTCTCTCTACGCGTGATACGCGTCCCCCCCTTGTCAATAGACCCTTGCAGGTAATGACAATAAAGTGTCAAAGTGTCAAAGTGTCTCTCTCTCTCTATCTATCTATCTCTCCCTCTATTCTCTTCCCAAGAACGCACACAGTTCCAGTCTATGCCTTTTTCATCCATCAGAACAGCGCTCAAAATTCGCTGACCAGGATGTCGTAAAACGCACGCTTTGAGCGCAAACATGTCACGTGATGCCGACCTGAAAGAAGACCTCCGTAACATCTTCCCACCTACTTCCCCCCCTCCCTCCTTCTCCTCCTCCTGATCCCCCACCACACTTTTAACTCACTCAGTACGGCCAGTCCTCTCTTCTCCTCTACACAGACCCCTCGGATGTCCAGTGGGTGTCTGAATGACCCAACCTTTAGCTTCCGTCGTCAGAACTGTGGTATTCTTTGTCAACATTCACCTCTTCAGTATAAGAGCGTTCCGCTTGCAATATTTTGATGATGGTAATTGGGATAAAACGCTGTTAACGTCGTCTCTTTCGCCGTTCGTATGGAGAAAGTTAATCCATATTTTCAAGGAGGAGAGAAGATGGGAATAATCACATTGAAGAAGGCACACCAATGCACTGACAAAAAATACAACAACAACGGAACGCATGCAGGAAACGCCATTCTAAACTCTAACTGGGTGAGGTCACGCACATCGGGAAGACTTCGAGCATCACTTGCTAATGCCTCAGTGGTATCCACCATTCGGTTTGTCTATACTCCCACACAGGCGGGTCAGTTTTCATCCGATCCTGTCTAGCAGGTCATATTATTCTCCTTGAACGACATATTGGTTGAATTCGAACAGGTCACAAAACAGTAGAGTTTATTACAGAACAACACATAGATCATATGATAAGTTCTGTCGTGATATTAGTGCGTCTTATTACCATTCGAAGTCCAGTTCTGATATCGTTTGTCTTGTGACAGATGCCTTTACACACACTCACGCACACGCACAGACAGAGAGAGAGGGGGGAGAGAGAAAGATATAGAGAGGGAGAGAGAAAGGGGGGGGAGAGAGAGAAAGGGAGAGAGAGAGGGGGAGTGAGAGGGAGAGAGAGAGGGGGAGAGAAAGAGGGAAAGAGAGAGGGGGAGATAGAGAGAGCGAGAGAGAGAGGGAGAGAGAAAGGGGAGAGAGAGAGAGCGAGAGAGAGAGGGGGAGAGGGAGATAGAGAGGGGGAGATAGATGGAGAGGGAGAGAGAGAGGGAGAGAACGAGGCAGAGAGAGAGGGGGGAAGAGAGAGAGAGATGGAGAGGGAGAGATGGGGAGAGAGAGAGGGAGAGAGAGGGGGAGGGAGGGGGGAGGGAGGGAGAGAGAGAGGGGGAGAGAGGGAGAGAGAGAGGAGAGAGAGAGAGACAACAACAACAACAACAACAACAAAATCATTAAAGAAAAAAAAAAGTGTATATAGTTTCAACAACACAAAGCTAAATCATGAACACAAAACTAAATTAGTGAAATGATAGCAGAAAGAAAGTAAGGGAAATCAACACTAAGAGCAAAAAAAAAATAAAAAAATAATAATAATAATGATAAAGCCCACAAAACCCCACATGACTTGGACCTACAAACACGGTAAGCGAGACAGTCCAACCTTGGCCGACAAAGCGGCATTGGCCACACAGACAGCCTTGTGTCAGAATAAAGACGATCACAGCAACATGAGTCCGTATTGAAAAGTAACAATGTCAGACAGCTTTACCGTTATTCAGGTGGTGGTGTTACAGTGCACAGAAATTGGATTCTGTGCAGGTGTCGTTGGGGGTGTGTTGGAGTCTTGGCCACTATGTCTTGCATTTCTTTTCTTCTTCTTCTTCTTCTTCTTCTTCCCAAAGCCTAAAATTGATTTATTTAAGATGAGTCTCTCATCCCCTAGGCTGCCTATATGACGAGATAACTCGTCATGGAAAGCATGTACGCTTCGCTGCCACAATGACGAGATAACTCGTCATCGAAATATTCTGACTTTTCCTTGCTTTGCATTCAGTTCGTTGACAAAAATGCTGGTAGCTTTAACTTGGGGAATCTTTCTAGATTCTATTCATGGCTAGAAACACCATCTGCGTCATAAGGCAGTCCTTTATTTGAACGTTTTAGTTGGGTTACTGGCCGCAGTCTTTGCCTGGCTCCTCTCCTCGCTCGCTCAACAAAATGTCGGACTGACTCCGTGCTCAAGACATGCGGTTGTGGCGAACTAAATCAACCAAGATTACTTTCTTCAGCTGATGCTCAGAAAGAACTGAAGCATAAATTCGAAGGAGAAGACAGTGGTGAACATTTATAGGACGATTTGATAGAAAATAAAGGGAGCAATCAAGAGAGTGGCCAAGTTACGACTATCAGTGAGTGATGCCGGCTGTTTAGCTCTAGCAGACGACAGAAGTCACCGAATTTTTAGTAGGACACAATGTGGGCTTTCTTCTTGGCACTCTGCCAACGCGGTCTGATGAGAACTGGATAAAGTGACCGTGTGAGAGGGGTGAAGAGGAGGGGGGTGGAGACTGAGGGGGAGTGGCCTCACATCCATAATTATTATCACTTGCAGAAGTCACAATGCATTATGTATCTATTTCTTTTTCAGTTTTTGTTTTATATTGTGGTTGTTCTAGTATGATTTTGTGTGTGCAGATATCCATTTGTCCAGAAAATATGATATTTTAGTGCAAATTACCTGACTAATGTTTGTAATGAACAAGTTGAAAATGTGACAAAAAACAAAACATGCTGATTTCAAAACAACAGCATGTCACTAAAAATATATAAAATGGGAAAACATCATGTGCTTTGTATTTTTTTTTTTTATTCATTTCCCTTTCAGAAAATATATACTTTTATGGGTCTTTCTCCAATAACAAAGAGCACAGAATTTTTTGAAAATTTATACCCGTTTTTTTGTGAAAAAACCCTGGCAAATAGATTTCACTTAAATCTTATTTTCCTGGCTGCGAAAGGGTTTTAAAATGGAAGCATAGAATGGAATATGCTTCCAAAGACATGTCGTCAAATTCCAGCCATATCTCTCTTTAAAACTAACATAAGAATATTTCTGTTCGATACATTTGATTAACCTACTCGCGCTCTTTTGCAAATGCTTGCTTTTTACTCAGTCCACTAGCTGCCATGCCATGATGAATGAAAAATCGAATGAATGTGTATGTGTGAACTGTACGTGCGTGTGTGTGTTTGTGTGTGTTTGAGTGTGTGGGCGTGAATGTGTACGTATGTCTTTGTTTGCTTGTTTTATAATTGTGCGTGTGTGTGTGTGTGTGTCACGGATCGTGGCATTCAGTTGTGCGTGTGTTCGTGTGTTCGTCTCCCTTTCCCCTCTCCTCTCTCTCCCTTCCCCTCCTCTCCTTTTCCCTCTACCTTTCTCCCTCCTCTCTCCCCCTTTTGCTCTATCGTTCTCTTGTATGCTCATTTCTGTTCCGAACTGAAGCACGTGAATCTGTCGTGATGTGTGTCTGACATGTCCTTAGTCCTTCTCACTCTGAACTCTTGAGATGAGTTCGGAGTTAACGTCGTTGTGAAGGAAGAGTTTGGCTTTGCCTTTGGTGCCGAGCTTTGGAAGGAGAAGGGTCGCCGTTCCAGCAAGTGAGCTGTTGGGTGCCCTCTTGGCCAGTCGTGGGGTTCGGTTCTGGTGTGACCCCCTTCTGCCTCTGTGTGGATCTGTGTTTCTTGTTCTCTCCTGGGCCAGTGGTGAGCCTGATTCCTGCCTGGTGACAGGTGAGGGGGGAGTTGTATAGTTAGTTTGTCCTCGTGGTGTTAGTGTCGTAACTTGTGACATTTGGTTGTATTTTTGGGATTGTTTTAACGGAAATCTTTTAAATCCAGTATTCTTTTATTTCTAGATATTTTGGGGGGAATTGATAAGGTTGTTAAGTGTGTTATTTTGACATGTATTCGGCTCGATTTATTGTTTCAAATATACCTTCTTTACAATGGAAACTGTGTCTAAATTTCCCAAAACATTTTTGTGTCGTGCTGGAAATGTAGTACGATGATTTGTAATATTACCTCATTGAGTTTTGTTTTGGTAGTTTGAAACAAGGATAGATACCGACATTTTTGTCATTTAGGGTAAATGTCTCTTTCGGATTGCATGCGAGTTTAACTCCTTCATTACTGGATAAATCATAAACATTTCATGTACTTTTGGCGTTCGTAGCATTGTGTGAAGTTGACTGTATATGATAAGATAACCAATTATTTCCTTAGTGCATTCCGTATCATTCCAGGAAGGGGGGGGGGGGTACTCTTTCATAATGTTAGAGCGTAATCTACAGAGATATGGGAGTTGTTACAGATTTGTTCCCTGTGATTATTCCTGTTGGTTCTCCCTGACTGCCACCCCAACGGGACTCCAGGATTCACTTTTCGTCATTCCACTTCATCCCTGTCCGTTCCAAACTCACTCACTCCCATTCCTTTCCCCGACCCCCATATTTTCCAACGCCCTCGCCCACAGTCCCTCCTCCCGTTTCCACCCTCTCCGTTTCTGCGGGCGTACGACAAAGCTAGTTCAGTGATGCTGTCCTTCAACAGATGAACTTGATTTAAGTTCAAGTGAACTGACATTTTTGTTTCTTTTGCGTAGATCCGTGCTGCTGTTATTAGGGCTTACTGTGTCTTGATCAAGCTGCTATGATGTAATTCAAGAGTGTTGCTGTAGTTAAGTGTTTCAATTTGTGTGTCTGGACCAGGGTATTCAACATGTACAACAGTAAAGAATTGAGCTGATTTATCTATGTCTCTGTGTTTTGTGTTGTCGGGGTGTTAGTTAGCCTGGGAAGGTGCGGGGGGTTCATGGGCAACCCCTTATGGGTTGTGACAGTGTGTGTGTGTGTGTGTGTGTGTGTGTGCGTGCGTACGTACGTACATGAAATGTACCAATTGTTCCCGTTTTCATCGCTTTGTTACCTTTAACAGACTATTCCAGTTACTATTCTTATTCGTCGTTCTTATTATTTTGTTTTATTTCAAATTATTTCTTTATTTTTATGTTTTATGTCGTTGTTTATTTTTTTATGTTTTGTGTCGTTAAATGGGCAGAATTGTAAAAAGGCCTTTACTGTGCCTAATTCTTCACCCATTAAAGATTCAATCAATCAATCATTCTTCTTCTTCTTCTTCTTCTTCTTCTTCTTCTTCTTCTTTCTTCTTCTTTCTTCTTCTTTCTTCTTTCTTCTTCTTTCTTCTTTCTTCTTCTTCTTTCTTCTTCTTCTTCTTTCTTCTTCTTTCTTCTTCTTTCTTCTTCTTTCTTCTTTCTTCTTTCTTCTTCTTCTTTCTTCTTCTGTTTTCAGTTTCAGTTTCACTTTCTCAAGGAGGCGTCACTGCGTTCGGACAAATCCATATACGCTACACCACATCTGTTGAGCAGATGCCTCACCAGCAGCATAACCCAACGCGCTTAGTCAGGCCTTGAGTGCATGCTTACATATTTGTGTACCTATGAAAGTGGATTTCATTTTACGTAATTTCGCCAGAGGACAACACTCTCTTTTTTCTTCTTCTTCTCCTTCACACACACACACACACACACACACACACACACACACACACACACACACACACACACACATTGTTACACATTGTTTGTGCCAAAAAAATGAATAAAAAAAACAAAAAACCTTGAGGGTAGAGGTTTGACCATCTTCCATTATACACATGGAGAAAGGAGCACTAGTGAAAACAATAGTGTGATCGCCATCAAGTCATGACTAATAGGAGTATGTTCTTCCTGCTCCTTTTATTGATATCAATTTCTTGTTCCCTCTTGTTGCTCTAATTACCTGACCAACGCTGCAAGTGTCTGTATCTCTCGGGCCTGGTTAACGCCGGGATATCATTATGACAGGAAGCGTAGAGTACAGCCTTGTCACGCAGAACCAAACCAAAATGGACCTCCACAGCAACATCGTCATCGTGATCGTCATCCTCCTCCTCGCCCATCATCATCAATATAAACAAGACAGTCTCAAAGTCTGTGGCTTTCATGCCCTGCTCTCATGGTGACCTCAGTTTCGATACCCCTCCACTTCTGTGCTTGGGTTGAGTCCTGTCAATGTCTTCAGTGTCGGCAGACTCATGGGGGGGCTGTTGTTTGAGGGACGTGGTGGCGGTCTCAACACTGGGAGAGACGCTCACTCAGTCTGGTTCCGCGACTAAGCCATTATTGTCGTTAGTAGGGGGCTTAGTAGGTGGTGTCCTAAGTACGTTGAATCAGAATAGGCACCACTGAACACCACCGAAGTGACTCGGCAGCAGTGCAGGGTCTCCTCTGGTGTGTGGCCCCCTGGCGACCTAACATCCCTGCGGACTGCCGACGCTGGAACTGTGACGGACGAACCCGGGTGTGGCCGTGTATGAGGGAATCTAGAATGAGCGGCGTGGGAGTAATGCCACTGAAAAAGTGCAGTTGATGGGGCAACCAAAAAAAAAAAAAAAAATCTTGTTCCCATTTCTTTTAACACATTGCAATAGCAAAGTGTCACATCGTTTAGATTTTGTCGTTGTAGTCGTTGTTTTCACAATAAAAGACGGTATATATCACGTATTGCTTCATGCACCAGTGTACATACTCGTCACCAGAGTAAGTAAGGCATGGCAGACGACATAGTTATATTTTCCAACACAGTATCGCCACTTTCTTATTTACTGCCAGACAGTTAGAAACAGGACTTCCACCAAAGCTAACTTCCTGTGCTAGTCTTTCACGAGCCATGCCACTGGGATGGTCAGTCAGTGTGGTTGTTTTCACATCCACGACATCATCAGTATGTTCCCCGCTTGGGATGGAGGGGGAGAGGGAGAAAGAGATGGGGGGAGAGAGAGGGGGAGGGGGGAGGAGAGAGGAAGGAGAGGGAGAGAGAAAGAGAGGGAGGGAGAGAGAGAGGAAATGAGATAGAGAGAGGGAGAGAGAAAGAGAGAGAGTGGAAG
>NC_134899.1:53293035-53295535 GCF_041734735.1 Babylonia areolata | reverse complement strand
TGCTGGCCTGGTCTTGAAAACTTCGAAAGATGCTCAGGAAAGAACTGAAGCAGTCCAGAAACAACTAAACAATATTGCTCAATGGTGCAAAGACACGGGATCCTCCATCAATCCAGCGAAAGCCCAAACGTTGCTGTGCACCCTCAACAACAGAACCGCGAGCAAATCACCACCACCTGTGTCATTCGACGGGATTCAGATCGAGAAAACCGAATACCTACGCTACCTAGGAATACACTTCGACAGGATGCTGACCTTCAGAAAACATACGGAAAATACTGTTCTCAAATGCAAAAAGGTCCTTTCAGTCTTAAAAGCAATGGCAACCAAAGGTATTGAATAACGCCACCTCTTCCTGCTATACCAGTCACTCGTCCTCAGTGTGATCGACTACGGACTTGGACTAACAACGCCATCTCAAAGCAACCTCCTAAAATTAGAAAGAGTTCAAAATGAAGCTATGAGGCTGATCCTTGGAACAACAAAAGACACGCCCATGGAAACCATGCGATACCTGCTTGACCTTCCTTCAGTGCAGGCCAGAAACAAATTAGAACAGGTTAAGACCTACTTCAAAGCATTGGAAAACCCTCAAAACCCACTGCATGACGCAGTCAAAGAACCAAAAGGCAGCCGTCTAGGACGAGGAAGATCATGGATGGGGCAAGCAGAAGACACAATCCAGCTAGTATGCCGACTACAAGACCTGAAAGAAACAAAAGAATGGGAGAAAAGCCCCGAAAACCTCAACCATCCATTCAAAACAGCCATTTCACCCACTCCAGGAAGACATTGTCGGGAATGGCCAGAGGGCAAAACTGATGCGGAAGTGAAGCTACTCATAGAATAAAACAGTAAAGAAGAGGACATCACCATATACACAGATGGCTCAGTCACCAAAGACCAATCCGGTTGGGGATTCACTGCGAAACAAAATGGAAAAACAATTAGGGAAGAGAATGCTGCCTACACAGTCACAACCTCCAGCCTAACGATGGAAGTTGAAGCTGTGACACATGCCCTCCAGTGGCTATCGTCCATCCAGATGCCTGGAAACCAACATGCCATGATTTTAACCGACTCAATGAACCTCATACAGAAAATGGAAAATGGAATGGGAAGCCCAGAGTGGCATAAGGCAATGCGCAACTTTCAGATTAAAAAGCTTACATGGTCATACTGCCCGGGACATGCAGGTGTTAAGGGAAATGAGCGAGCTGACAGACTTGCTGGTAACGCAACAACAACGAGTGGCCTACATCTAGGAAAATCGGAAATCCTCAAAAGTCAAAGAATATCAAAAAGAACAGGTACAAGGCCATCACACCATCGATCGCGTCAAAGAAAGAAAGGTAGAGAGAGGGAGCGGTCGTAAGTCTAGCATGAAAGATAGAGCACGATGCTTTGCAAATCAAACAAATTTTTTTTATTTTTATTATCGGCATCATTTCCAAACCAACATTGCGCAAATTTCTTCAAAACGGAACAGAGTCTCTGTGGGCCTTTCGAAATACAATAGACTGAACAACACACTAGACGCCACTTTCTTGACATCAGAAATCTTTTCCCATCCCTCTTGCGGCCAATCAGTGGCAGCCTCTGTGCGTGTGTGTATGTGTGTGTTTGTGGGTCTATGTGTTTGAGTGCGTTTGTGCATGTGTGAGGGTGTAAGTGTACACAAGTGTCAGAAGAGTTCTGTGCACATGCGTATGTGTGTGTGTGTAGGGGGGTGGTGGTGGAAGGGGGTGGAAGAGGAGGGTAGATGATGAGGTATGTGTGTGTATGCATGCCTACACTGTGGGAGCAACGGAATACTGGAACGTGCAGGTGTGCATATATATATATATATATATATATATATATATATATATATATATATATATATATATATGGGGCTGGGGGTGGGGGATATGGGCGTATGTGTGTGTGTGCTTGTACAAGTAAGGGTTCATCTGTGTGTGTGTGTGTGTGTGTGTGTGTGGCATGGAAGCTGCGATACGTAGCCTAGAAATGAGTGTGTGGGAGGGGGGTAGAGGAGGTGCAGGTTAATGTGTGTGTGTGTGTGTGTTGGGTCTCATGTACGTTTATGTGTATTTGACTGTGCTTTCGTACCTGTGAAACTGCATGTTTAGTGAATATCTGTTATGCATATGTGGGTGTATGTGTGAATGTGTGTCTCCATGTTTTACATTTATTTGCTTACTTATCATAATTGTTGTCTTTTTTAATTTATTTATTTTATATTATTATTATTATTATTATTATTATTATTATTATTACTACTACTACTACTACTACTACTTTTTTTCCTCAAGGCCTGACTAAGCGCGTTGGGTTACGCTGCTGGTCAGGCATCTGCTTGGCAGATGTGGCGTAGCTTATATGGATTTGTCCGAACGCAGTGACGCCTCCTTGAGCTACTGAAATTGAAACTGAAACTCTCTCTGTCTCTCGCCCCCCCCCCTCTCTCTCTCTCTCTCTCTCTCTCCCTCTCTCCCCC
>NC_134899.1:53280535-53283035 GCF_041734735.1 Babylonia areolata | reverse complement strand
TGTGGTTAGCAGGTCTTTGAATGGGCCAATGGCGTTTTGGACTCTTCTTTTCACTTCCTCATTTGTGATGTGGTCTTTGTATGTAATGTTCAGGATCTTGCGGAAGCATCTCATTTCCAGGGCCTGGATTCTTCTCTGGAGTTCTGCAGTGAGGGTCCAGGATTCGCAAGCGTATAGAAATATTGAGAAGATGAGGGAGCGCATTAGTCTGATTTTGGACGAGAGGGAGATCTTTTTGTCCTTCCATATAGTCCTCACCCCCCCAAAAAAAAACAACAACAACAAAACAAACAACAACAACAACAACAACAACAACAAAAAACAAACAAACACAAAAAAAATCTACCTTTTAAAACATCCCGCCAAATGGAGAGAGTTACTACTTTTCACTATTGCGCCAAATCCTTGATATTTCCAGATTGCCACTTGCTCAGCGTTTACATCTTCTTCCAATCTGATAGGGGGAAATGCAATGCTTATTGAAGACAGAAACACAAAGGAAGAAGGAAGAAGAAGAAGAACAACAGGTAGTTCTGAATGATTGTAGTGACGTGCTCTCCACGGGGAGAGCAGCCTGAATTTCACACAGGAAATAATTATATTGTGACAAAGATTAGCATTATACAATGCACTACGACACAGGACAACAACAACAACAGGACAACATAACAACAGCAACAACAACAACGTCAGAGTTTATATCACATGATTAATGTATGGTGTTTCTGAAAATGTGTATATTGTAAATTCTTGGCTTTCTTTGCCTTCATTTTGTTGCGTTCTGCACAAGGAGTGAAAACCGAAAAAAAATATATTGCACGACATCACTTGTTACAACATTGAACAGGCCCGTTATTTATTTATTTATTTATTTATTATTATTATTATTACTACTACTACTACTACTACTACTACTACTACTACCCCTTTTTTATATATTATAATTATTATTTATTTATTTATTTATTTGTTTATTTATTTATGTAAGCTTATCTATTATTTAGTAAGCTTTCTTTTTTCTTTTCTTTTTTCTCTTTTTTTTTTCTCAAGGCCTGACTAAGCGCGTTGGGTTACGCTGCTGGTCAGGCATCTGCTTGGCAGATGTGGTGTAACGTATATGGATTTGTCCGAACGCAGTGACGCTTCCTTGAGCTACTGAAACTGAAACTGAAACTGAAACTGATGGCAGGAAGTGCAATCAAAACGGATGCCACGCTAAAAGTTAACTAGCAGTCAGAGGGTTAAAGAGGACATGGGTCCTGATGTTCCCTGCTTTCTACACTTCATGCTCTAACCAAACCCAGCAGATTGTTGTAAATGTTGTTGTAGTAGTAGTAGCAGCAGCAGCAGCAGGAATATCAGTAGTAGTACTAGCGGTAGTAATAGCAGTAATAATAGTAGTTGTAATAGTAACATCATATTTTCAAAGTTCGACTCCTAACGTTTGTATAATTATCAATTTATCTTTAGAAAGACCAAGGCATGTTTACGTATGTAAACTCCCTAGGGGGGAGGGGGGAGGGGGGGGGCTATATCAAAAATGTTACAGATGACATATAACTTCAACACACACACACACACACACACACACACACACACACACACACACCATGAAACACAAACAACATCGCTCTCATAATTCAATCACTAGGGACCTCACGATCCTGCGACAGAGAGAGAGAGAGAGATTTGACCTAGATACCTTGACCTCCTTTTCTTCACTTCCTGTCCACGCCTCGCCAAAAAAACTCGCTGTAAATCAAACGGCGGTTTTTCATTCGACGACCTTGACAAATATGGCGCCAGCTACAGCTCATCTTGGACCCAATAAAAAAAAAAAACCGAAACAAAAGCAAACAAAAAACAACAACAAACCAAAACAACAACAAGAAAACGACTACAACACCGCCACTTCCGATGTAATTTCCAGCGGTTTCAGCCCCCCCCCCCCCACACACACACACCCCTCTCCACCCCACCCCACCCCCCAAAAAAGCAGCTGCAGGCCCAGAGAGAGAGAGAGAGGGGGGGGGGAGGAAGGGGAAGGGGAGGAGAGGTAGGAGTGCCAGACAAATGAATCAGCCAAAAGATAAATCAGGATCAGCGGCAGGAGTGACTGTAATTAAAGGTAGCGATCGGTTGGAGCGTCCAAAGACAGTGCCCCCCCCCACCCCCACCCCCACCCCCCCTGTGTAACCCTCCCCAACCCTCCACTCCCCCAAACCCCCACACGTACATTCTGACCCCCTGACATTGATGGAATCATGGGTGCGGTTGGGAGGGGGGGGGGGCGCAGTCTGAGAAAGGTGGGGAGGACGGATAGAGAGAGAGGGGCGGGGGGGGGGGGAGTGAGAGAGAGGGGGGAGATAGAGGGTAGAGATGGAGAGAGAGAGAGAGAGTGAGTGAGAGAGAGTGAGTAGAGATGGAGAGAGAGAGAGAGGGAGGGAGAGAGAGGGGAGAGAGACGGTAGAGATGGAGAGAGAGAGAGAGAGGGGGGAGT
>NC_134899.1:53264143-53271643 GCF_041734735.1 Babylonia areolata | reverse complement strand
TCTGCTTGGCAGATGTGGTGTAACGTATATGGATTTGTCCGAACGCAGTGACGCCTCCTTGAGCTACTGAAACTGAAACTGAAACTGATGGCAGGAAGTGCAATCAAAACGGATGCCACGCTAAGAGTTAACTAGCAGTCAGAGGGTTAAAGAGGACATGGGTCCTGATGTTCCCTGCTTTCTACACTTCATGTTCTAACTAAACCCAGCAGATTGTTGTAAATGTTGTAGTAGTAGTAGTAGCAGCAGCAGCAGCAGGAATATCAGTAGTAGTACTAGCGGTAGTAATAGCAGTAATAATAGTAGTTGTAATAGTAACATCATATTTTCAAAGTTCGACTCCTAACGTTTGTATAATTATCAATTTATCTTTAGAAAGACCAAGGCATGTTTACGTATGTAAACTCCCTAGGGGGGGAGGGGGGGTGGGGGGGGGGGCTATATGAAAAATGTTACAGATGACATATAACTTCAACACACACACACACACACACACACACACACACACACCATGAAACACAAACAACATCGCTCTCATAATTCACTCATTAGGGACCTCACGATCCTGCGACAGAGAGAGAGAGAGATTTGACCTAGATACCTTGACCTCCTTTTCTTCACTTCCTGTCCACGCCTCGCCAAAAAAACTCGCTGTAAATCAAACGGCGGTTTTTCATTCGACGACCTTGACAAATATGGCGCCAGCTACAGCTGCTTCTTCTTCTTCTGCGTTCACTCGTATGCACACGAGTGGGCTTTTTACGTGTATGACCGTTTTTACCCCGCCATGTAGGCAGCCATACTCCGTTTTCGGGGGTGTGCATGCTGGGTATGTTCTTGTTTCCATAACCCACCGAACGCTGACATGGATTACAGGATCTTTAACGTGCGTATTTAATCTTCTGCTTGCGTATACACACGAAGGGGGTTCAGGCACTAGCAGGTCTGCACATATGTTGACCTGGGAGATCGTAAAAATCTCCACCCTTTTACCCACCAGGCGCCGTCACCGTGATTCGAACCCGGGACCCTCGGATTGACAGTCCAACGCTTTAACCACTCGGCTATTGCGCCCGTCCAGCTACAGCTCATCTTGGACCCAATATAAAAACAACAACAAAAAAACCCGAAACAAAAGCAAACAAAAAACAACAACAAGAAAACGACTACAACACCGCCACTTCCGATGTAATTTCCAGCGGTTTCAGCCCCCCCCCCCCCCCCCCCCCCCCCACACACACACCCCTCTCCACCCCACCCCACCCCCCAAAAAAGCAGCTGCAGGCCCAGAGAGAGAGAGAGAGAGAGAGAGGGGGGGGGAAGGGGAAGGGGAGGAGAGGTAGGAGTGCCAGACAAATGAATCAGCCAAAAGATAAATCAGGATCAGCGGCAGGAGTGACTGTAATTAAAGGTAGCGATCGGTTGGAGCGTCCAAAGACAGTGCCCCCCCCCCCCCAACCCCCACCCCCACCCCCCCCCCCCCTGTGTAACCCTCCCCAACCCTCCACTCCCCCAAACCCCCACACGTACATTCTGACCCCCTGACATTGATGGAATCATGGGTGCGGTTAGGGGTGGGTGGGGGGGGGCGCAGTCTGAGAAAGGTGGGGAGGACGGATAGAGAGAGAGGGGCGGTGGGGGGGGGGAGTGAGATAGAGGGAGAGAGAGGGGGGAGATAGAGGGTAGAGATGGAGAGAGAGAGGGAGTGAGAGAGAGTGAGTAGAGATGGAGAGAGAGAGAGAGGGAGGGAGAGAGAGGGGAGAGAGACGGTAGAGATGGAGAGAGAGAGAGAGAGGGGGGGGAGAGAGAGAGAGGGAGAGAGAGGGGGTAGAGATGGAGAGAGAGAGAGAGAGAGAGAGAGAGAGGGAGGGAGAGAGAGGGAGAGAGAGCGGGGAGAGGGAGAGACGGTAGAGATGGAGAGAGAGAGAGGGGGGGTGAGAGAGAGGGAGAGAGATGGGTAGAGATGGAGAGAGAGAGAGGGGAGTGAGAGGGAGAGAGAGGGGAGAGAGATGGAAAGAGAGGGGGAGTGTGAGAGGGGAAGAGAGAGGGGGGTAGAGATGGAGAGAGAGAGAGAGAGGGGGGGCAGAGGGAGATAGAGGGGAAGAGAGAGGGGGTAGAGATGGAAAGAGAGAGACGGGGAGTGAGAGAGGGAGAGAGAAGGGTAGAGATGGAGAGGGGGGGGTGAGAAAGAGAGGGGGAGAGAGGGGGTATAATGGAGAGAGAGAGAGAGAGAGAGAGAGTGAGAGAGAGGGTGAGAGAGGGCGAGAGAGGGGGAATTGAGAGAGAGAGGGAGAGAGAGGGGGAGAGATAAGGGTAGAGATGGAGAGAGAGGAGGGAGTGAGAGAGAGGGAGAGAGAGATGGGGGTAGTGAGAGGGAGAGAGAGGGGGAGAGAGAGGGGTAGATATGGAGAGAGGGGGGTGAGAGAGAGGGAGAGAGAGAGGGAGTGAGAGAAAGAGGGAGATACAGGGGGAGAGAGGGGGAGAGAGAAGGGGAGATATGGAGAGAGAGAGGGGGGTAGAGATGGAGAGATAGAGAGGGAGTGAGAGAGAGGGAGGGAGAGAGAGAGAGAGGGGGCGGATATGGAGAGAGTGGGAGAGAGAGGGAGAGAGAGAGAGGTGGTAGAGATGGAGAGAGAAAGAGTGAGGGAGAGAAAGGAGAAAGGGAGAGGGAGAGAGAGAGTGGGGAGGAGAGAGATGGGGACACACAAAGACACTCACAATGTGGTGTTTGTTTATATTACTTCTTATTTCAGCTTGTTGTGGTTGGTTTGCTTTTTTGACAATAATTATTGATGACGACTATACTATAGTGATAATCTATCAGTTAAATTATCTTATTGGCAAGAACATTCTAAACGTACTGCTGCAATAAAAATCATGAATGTGGAAAAAAACCCAAAAAAACAAAAACAAAAAAAACAACACTCACAATGACAGCACGCAAAGTACGCAAGCACGCAAAACACCTTCATCATGAGTAAGAAAACACACACACACACACACACACACACACACACGAAGAAACCCCCCTTCACCCCCTTTGTTTTTTCTTCCTGCACCTTCACAAATAACATTCCACTTTCGAGCGGGTGGAGGGGAGAGGAGAGGGGAGAGAGGGAGGAGGGGGGAGGGGGGGGGGAGGGATAGTTGAGCGATGTTCAAAAACACTTCACGATTCTCCTCTACACTTGCGAAACGACGAGCGACTTTCCACCTTGTTGCATTGTGAGAAATGCAGTGATTCTGATGGCATAGACAGATTCGTCCACCCCTTTGGGAGCGAAAATGTTCTCACAGAAAATTAACAGCTTGAACCCAGTGACTCACTTGCAATGACTGACCTCGTTTTCTGATTGTTGTTGCTGTTCTGCCGGTTCCGCTTGGACATCCTTTCTCTTCTTCTCGCATACAGGACTGCTGCAAAGAAGTCACAGGTAACTGATGTATATAATCTACTGTTTGTTGTGTGTCGTGTGTGTGTGTGTGTGTGTGTGTCGCGTGTGTGTCGTGTGTGTGTGTGTGTGTGTGTGTGTGCGTGCGTGCGTGCGTGCATGTGCGCGTGTGCTCACGTCTATATATTATTGATATTGCTATAGTTCAACGCCTCAAATTAGGATGCAAGGGCACACGCATTTGAAGAGTTGGTCTTTGGCACTATGAATAAGTCACAGGATTCTGTCTGGCCCTGTGGAAAAAAAAAAAAAAAAAAAAAAGAAACCAGGGACACTGCGGAAAACTGTGTATATCTGTCTGCACCCCCTTACCCCCCCCCCCCCCCCCCCCTCCACCCCCCCACCCCCCTTCTCCTCCGCCTCCCCCTTCATCCACTTCCACCCACCTTCCCCCCCCCCCCCCCCCCCCCATCCCACCTCTGTCTGAGTTTGGTGTGTGTTTCTGTGAATTTCTGTTTCTCACTGTCTCTGCATCTGTCTCCGTCTGTCTGTCTGTCTGTCTGTCTGTCTGTTTGCCTGTGTCTGTTTTTCTGTCTCTGTATCTAAATCTGTCTCTTTGTCCCTGTCTCTCTGTCTGTCTGTATATCTATCTGTGTCTTTCTGTGTCTCTTTGTCTCTGTCTGTCTCGGTCTCTCTCTCTCACTGTCTCTCACTGTCTCTCTGTCTCTCTGTCTCTGTCTGTCTCTCTGTCTCTGTCTCTGTCTCTCTGTCTGTCTGTCTCTTTCTGCCCCCCCCTCTCTCTCTCTCTCTCTGGTAACTCCTATGCTGTTAATCTTTAATTTTATTATTATTTTTTTTAATGACAATTTTTTTTTTTCCAGGCTGCAGAATTTTTAAGTTCAACATTTGAATCACGATTATCTGTTCCCGTCGCCTGATTAAACTTGGGGCCGATTGATTTGCCTTGGCACCATTGTTCCTAGAGCTATTTTTGTTGCTGTTCTGCATGGAGCTTTGCAGAGTTCATGTGGGGGCAGGGGAGGGGGGTTGTTGTAGGGGGGGGGGGGGGGGGGGTGGGGGAGGGGGGAGGGGCGAGTTGTGTGAGGGGTGGGGGAGTGGGGACGTGCCACATCTTATTTTTTTTTTTTTTTTTGTTATTGTTGGTTTGTTTTCTTATGGTGTGTGTGTGTGTGCGTTTTAGTGTGTGTGTGTGTGTGTGTGTGTGTGTGTGTGTGAGGGGAGGGGTGGGGGCGGGGGCGGGAGGAGGCGCGGAGCGTGGCGGGAGAGGGGAGGGGGAGAACATCTTCACAGGTTTTTTTTTTTTTTCAGAATGAAATTATAATTAAAACGATTGGATGATAATGCCGTGAGCATAAAATTAGAAAAAAAAGAGGATAGAATAGAATGGAATGGAATAGAACAGAATAGAATATGTCTGGGTGGTGGGGAACCCCCCTCTTCCTGGTCCCTACGCCCCTCCCCTCCCCCACCCCCCACCCCCACCACCACCACGACCCCCCCAAAAAAGAGAAAGAAAAACAATAATTACACAAACACAAAATGACAAACACACAACATGACCGATGCAAACATGTCACAGACACACACACACACACACACGCACACACACACTCACGCACGCACGCACGCACAACACACACAAACACACCTACGCGTGCGCGCACACACACACACACACACACACACACACACACACACAGAAGCGAAGGCAAATAAGAAGAAAAAGACACACACAAACAAATGAATAAAGAGATGAACAAATAAACAATAATGATATGTATTATATATATAAAGTATTGAATTTGCCCACTAAGTATCCTCTCTCTCACTCTACCTGTGTCTCTGTCTCTGTCTGTCTCTGTCTCTGTCTGTCTCTGTCTCTGTCTCTCTGTCTGTCTCTCTCTCCATTTGTTTTGTATGAGTTCCCTCGAAAGACATCTCTTAACAGATCAAGGTAACTAATTCTCTCTCTCTCTCTCTCTCTCTCTCTCTCTATATATATATATATATATATATATATATATATATATAATGAGAGAGAGAGAGAGAGAGAGAGAGAGATCTTCAATCAGTGCCCCTCCTCCTTACAATGCTCCCAACATCGATATGCTTTCGGAATTCTGAATGGTTTATTTATTTTCGTTTTTGTTTGTTTCGTGTTTTTGTTTGTTTGTTTGTAACTGTTGTTTTGTTCTTTTTTGTTTGTTTGTGTAATGCACTTGCTTATTTGCTTGAATGGTGTGCTTCATAGAAGAAGAAGAAGAAGATAATGATGATCGATTACGGTGAAGAAGTAGAAGAATATGATGATGATGATGATAACGAAGAAGAAGATGATGATGATGATGATAACGAAGAAGAAGAAGAAGATGATGATGATGATGATAACGAAGAAGAAGAAGATGATGATGATGATAACGAAGAAGAAGAAGAAGATGATGATGATGACGAAGAAGAAGATGATGATGATAACGAAGAAGAAGATGATGATGATGATAACGAAGAAGAAGATGTTATGATGATGATAACGAAGAAGAAGAAGACGAAGATGATGATGATGATGATAACGAAGAAGATGATGATGATAATGATAACGAAGAAGAAGAAGAAGATGATGATGATGATAACGAAGAAGATGATGATAATGAAGATAACGAAGAAGAAGAAGATGATGACGATGATAACGAAGAAGAAGAAGATGATGATGATAACGAAGAAGAAGAATTCTGTCTTTTCTTTTCCCTTCTGTACACCCCTCTCCCTCCCCTCCTCCCCACCCTACATCCCTTAACCCTCTCCCCCTCCCTCTATCAGTTTGTGTGTGTGTGTGTGTGTGTTAATAATCTTTCTTTCTTCAGCACGATTGCCTCTCGCAGTCCGCCTGTCTGTCTGTCTGTCTGTCTGTGTGTGTGTCAGTGTGGAAAGTCCTCGAGAGAAAGTTTGCTTCCCCCCTCTCTCTCTCTCTCTCGCTGCTAACAACGTGCTCCGTGCTGAGGTGAACATGTGGAGAGTGACGTGTGATGGAGAGGGAGAGAGAGAGAGATGGGGGGAGGGAAGGGGTCAGATTTACGTGGATTCTGCTAGACGCTGGTGCCGAGATGAGCTGAGAAAGAAGAGGAGGTTGATGGTGCGTGGTGGTGGGGGGGGGGGGGGGGGGGTTGGGGTGGGGGGAGGGGGCACTTCAACATTCTTGTCTCACACTACACACACACACACGCACACGCACACACATACAGAGAGAGACACAGAGACACAGAGAGAGAGAGAGAGACGCTTTGACATTTTTTTTTGTAATTACCTTTAAGGAGAGAGAGAGAGACTGACAGACAGACAGACAGGGACAGAAAGAGAGAGAAAGAAACACACACACACACACACACACACTTACATATATGGGTGGTCAAATGATCATGTCAGCTCCTGCATGCGAACTTGCTGACTTCTGTGTTT
Source organism: Babylonia areolata (assembly GCF_041734735.1). NCBI lineage: Eukaryota > Metazoa > Mollusca > Gastropoda > Neogastropoda > Buccinidae > Babylonia > Babylonia areolata. The sequence goes on along the minus strand of NC_134899.1, from coordinate 53,264,780 downwards.
TGTTTTTAGTCCATATCACTTTTCATTGTACATGTTCTAACGGGCACGCTTTTGACAATAAAGCATAATACGGGAAATGTTCGAAAATCACGGTCCTTTCTTCCAGGAATTTAGAGAGGAGAGCACATATTCCTTTGAACGCATACATCAGATCACGAACACGTACTCTTAACCACACTGATGGCTGAACTTTACCACCCAGAAGGTAGTGTTATGTTGAAAACAACAACAACAACAACAACAACAAACATACTTTTTTTTTTTAGTTTTTAAACCAGATGCTGCTATCCCGCACCGCCCCCCTCCCCCACCCCCCTTCACACACACCCCTCCCCCACCTGTATTTGACAGATGCGATCGTATATCCAGTCACAATATGCTTTGGGAATTAACAGGTCTCGGCTGGTCGAAAAGTACCCCCCAGAAAAAAAAGGATCTATAGACGAACTTTCGTACTTTCATCTAACTTTTTTTTTTTTTTTTAATAGATTATTATTATTATTATTATTATTATTATTATTATTATTATTATTATTATTAAGATTGTGATATTGCTATTCACATACAACGAGTAATGTACTGACGGTAAAATCATTCGTCGGACGAAACTTTTTTTTATTTTCTTTTTTTTCTTTTT
>NC_134899.1:53254143-53259143 GCF_041734735.1 Babylonia areolata | reverse complement strand
TGGGGTTTTCCCTGCCTTACAAGGCCTTCTGGACTGGGGTTTTCCCTGCCTTACAAGGACTTATGGACTGGGGTTTTCCCTGCCTTACAATGACTTTTGGACTGGGGTTTTTCCCTGCCTCACAAGGACTTATAGACTGGGTTTTCCCTGCCTTACAAGGACTTATAGACTGGTTTTTCCTGCCTTACAAGGACTTATGCACAGGGTTTTTCCTGCCTTACAAGGACTTATCCACTGGGTTTTTCCTGCTTTACAAGGACTTATGCACAGGGTTTTCCCTGCCTTACAAGGACTTATAGACTGGGTTTTCCCTGCCTTACAAGGACTTATAGACTGGGTTTTCCCTGCCTTACAAGGACTTATGGACTGGGGTTTTCCCTGCCTTACAAGGACTTATAGACTGGGTTTTCCCTGCCTTACAAGGACTTATGGACATGGCTTTCCGTGCCTTTTGTGTCATTTGTGTGTGTGTTTTGTTTTCAGTTGATTTTCTGAGTGTTGCACATGCCCCTCAAAATGTTACGCCAAAACAAGAAAAAAGAAGGAAGAATATTCTCTGTCCACCTACGGGGTAAAACAGCAGAAGTAGTGTTTCAAATCATAAAACAATATCCAAAAAATTAAGCCTAAAACTGATTATAAAAAAAGGGGGGACGGTGATATACCACTCTAGATAAAATGTGTGATTTTTCAGCCTCCCAGAGTTATTTCCCTTTTCTGATGACGTCATCACTGCGCGTGATACGTACTGTGGCAGTCAAGGGGTTAATCCTTCACCCAACCCAGTCTGTACAGCGTATGATTGATTGGAAACAGTAACAGAAAAAAAGTCAATGTGAAAAGAAAAAAAATGCATGCATTAGAAATGTTTGCGCGCGTACGTGCATGCGTGCGTGCGTGTGTTGAATTATGTGTGGACATCATAGCAGATCATGTTTCTTATCAAAGGGAATCATAGTTCTTCATCAGTGAAGCGCAAAGCTCACAATTATGGCATAATGTATACGTCATCCGAATCAGCTGTAGCGACAAGTTGTTGCTGCAATTTCGCGTCGGAAAAATTGATGGCTCTTATTTCGCAGCAACCTGTGACTTTTCTGCTGCGTTTTCGCAATCTGCTGTTTTTGAATTATTCCTTGGAGGAGTTCTTGTCTAATGTTTCGTCTCACACACACACACACACACACACACACACACACACACACACACACACACACACTGCTGATTGTAGACACATAGTTGAGGTATAACGTTTCACATTTGAAATTCTGTTTAACATTCCGGCACGCGAATTTGTGACGGAATATATCAAGTCAGAGTATAACTTTTCACGTTTGAATGTTATCATTAAAAATAAACAAGCAAGACGGTAGTGAGGGAGCTGATGGAATATCGTGGTGTGCAGGAGAACAGTTCATAAATGGAGGGTGGAATTAATGACAAATATTGGGAACACATATATAATAATGGTACTTATATAGCGCTGAATCTTGTGCATAGACAAATCTAAGCGCTTTCGCATCAGTCATTCTCACGCACGTATAACTCTAAAACTGGAGAAACTAAAGACAAGGAAGAGGCGGGGAAGGGAGACTATTTTGGGAAGAGGTGGGCTTTAAGGCCAGACTTGAAAGAGCTGAGTGTGGAGACTTGACGAAGCGAAAGAGGAAGTTCATTCCAATTGCAAGGTCCAGAGACAGAGAAAGAACGGCGGCCAACAGTCGAGAGTTTGAATCTGGGTATGCGTAAGTGGAGTGGATCCGAAGCTGATCGTAGTGATCATATATAAGAGCAGTTAAAAGAGATTACTTAATGGATTTCGTAACAGAGAAGTTGTTAACGTGAAAAGACAAGCTAGCAATGATTGTAAAAATAAATAAATAAATAAATAAATAAATAAATAAAACGACAAAAGCATCAACGTTCCCATGGACTGTGGATGACTACCTTTCATGCAAATCAGGCTTCATTTAAGTCACAGTCTAAAACGACATGTTTAACGGTAGCATCCCTAGAAAAAAAAAGCAAATAATTATAGCAATAGTGATGATTACAACAACAACAACAACAACAATAATAATAATAATAATAATACTGCTTCTACTACTACTACTACTACTACTACTAACAACAACAACAACAATAATAATAATAATAATAATAATAATAATAGATTTTCGTTTTTAATTCTAAAAGCGCTATGATTTATAGTAAGTCAGATTAACAGCAACCCCATACCCCGACACACACACACACACACACACACACACACACACACACACACACACACATACACACATACACACATACATACATATAGAAGAAATAGACGAGGTTCCATCAGATTACTTGTACATGGAATGGGGTGCCTTCGTTAATATAGATATGCTTGAAAATGATTAGTTATATATGTGTGTGAATGAGAGACCATGGTAATCTTTCTTATGCCGCTGATTTTATATCGATCAGTTGATTGGAGATTGACTGATTTCTTTACCGTATGTAATGCCTTATAGCGTGCATGCCTGTTCACGATTCTATCATTCCACTGACCTATAAACTGCGATAAATCCCTATATTTTGTGCTGTATATTGTGCATGCTAATTCATGTTTCTATCATTCCGTCTACCTGCTAAAGTACGATAAATTCCTGTATTTTATTGTATTTGAATTTTGTATTTGTATTTCTCTCTCTCTCTCTTTTTTTTTAATTTTTTTTTTTTTTATCACAACAGATTTCTCTGTGTGAAATTCGAGCTGCTCTCCCCAGGGAGAGCGCGTCGCCACACTGAGAGCGCCACCTTTTTTTTTTTTTTTTTTCCCCTGCGTGGAATTTTTTTTTTTTTTTTTAATTTGTTTTTCCTATCGAAGTGGATTTTTCTACAGAATTTTGTCAGGAACAGCCCTTTTGCTGCCGTGGGTTCTTTAACGTGCGCTAAGTGCATGCTGCACACGGGGCCTCGGTTTATCGTCTCATCCGAATGACTAGGGTCCAGACCACCACTCAAGGTCTAGTGGAGGGGGAGAAAATATCGCCGGCTGAGCCGTGATTTGAACCAGCGCGCTCAGATTCTCTCGCTTCCTAGGCGGACGCGTTACCTCTAGGTCATCACTCCACTATATCCTATATATTGTGCATCCTCGTTCATCTTTTTAGCATGACACCTACGTGTTAAGTACGGTCAATCTTTTTTTTTTTAATGTATAAAAAGTACGATGAATCCCTGTATTGTGTCCTATATATTGTACGTGCCAGTTGATGTTTATATCATCACGCCTACCTGTTTAGTACGATGAACCTCCATATGTTGTGCTATATACTGTACATCCTTATCATTGCATCTACCTGTTAAGTACGATAAACTTCTGTATGTTGTGCTATATTTATTGTGCATCCTTATTCACCTATCATTACACCTACCTGTTCTGTACGACAAATCTCTGTATTGTGTGCAATACATTGTGCATGCCAGCTGATGTTTCTATCATTATACCTACCAATTTAGTACGGTAAACCTCTGTATTTCGTGCCGTATATTGTGCAGCCTTAATCACGTCTCCTCTCATTACAGCTACCTGTTCAGTACGATACATGTCTGTATTGTGTGCTGTATATTATGCATCGTTAATCACGTTCCCACTCATTACAGCTACCTGTTCAGTACGATGCATGTCTGTATTGTGTGCTGTATATTATGCATCGTTAATCACGTTCCCACTCATTACAGCTACTGTTCAGTACGATACATGTCCTGTATTGTGTGCCTGTATATTGTGCATCGTTAGATCACGTTCCCACTCATTTACAGCTACCTGTTCAGTACGATACATGTCTGTATTGTTGTGCTGTTATATTATGCATCGTAATCACGTTCCCCACTCATTACAGCTACCTGTTCAGTACGATACATGTCTTATTGTTTGCTGTATATTAATAGCAGTCGTAATCACGTTCCCACTCATTACAGCTACCTGTTCAGTGTACGATACATTCTGTGATTGTGTGCTGTATACTTATGCATTCGATAATCACGTTTCCCCACTCATTACAAGCTACCTTGATCAGTACGATACATGTCTGTATTGTGTGCTGTATAGTATGATCGATAATCACGTTCCCACGCATTACAGCATACCTTGTTCAGTACGATACATTGTCTGTATTGTGTGCTGTATATTATGCATCGTTAATCACGTTCCCACTCATTACAGCTACCTGTTCAGTACGATACATGTCTGTATTGTGTGCTGTATATTATGCATCGTTAATCACGTTCCCACTCATTACAGCTACCTGTTCAGTACGATACATGTCTGTATTGTGTGCTGTATATTATGCATCGTTAATCACGTTCCCACTCATTACAGCTACCTGTTCAGTACGATACATGTCTGTATTGTGTGCTGTATATTATGCATCGTTAATCACGTTCCCACTCATTACAGCTACCTGTTCAGTACGATACATGTCTGTATTGTGTGCTGTATATTATGCATCGTTAATCACGTTCCCACTCATTACAGCTACCTGTTCAGTACGATACATGTCTGTATTGTGTGCTGTATATTGTGCATCCTTATCATTACACCCACATACTATTATTATGATTTTTCACGGTAGTTTGATGAAGCCTTTTGTACACGAAAGTGTGTCTTCACAAGTGACTGAGAACGTTGATGTTTTTGCCTTTTTGCATTCATTATCAGTTGTTTCGCTTGTCAGTTTAACGACTTCTCTTTTACGAAGTCCTTTAAGTAATTTCCTGTAACTGTATTTAGAGTTGTTTTGTTGTTGTTGTTTTTTTCTTCCAAATTTCACCCACATTTTTACCCTCATTTGCCCAGTTTCTCCCAACCCTCCATTCATCCACATCTCCCACCCCTTCTAACCGATAATACTCAGATGTATTCATAAATACTTTAACAAAATGTCTTCAATCACCGATATGTGTGGCGGGACATTAAACAAAATTCCTCCTCCACCCACATACTAAGTACG
>NC_134899.1:53249143-53251643 GCF_041734735.1 Babylonia areolata | reverse complement strand
TGCTTAATGTAAATCTCAGTCCAGTGTGCGCGAGATACCTGGTATCGTATGGATGTTCACCACCAGATGATTATAACATTAGAATGCCCCCCCCCCCAAAGCCCCCCTCCTTCCCCTTCCCAACACCCTTCCTATCCCCATTCATTAGTCAGAATATGAAAAAAGAGCGGCAAAAGGAACAGGAATGGATGTCACCCACGCAGACACACTACAATATTTCCGTCCACAGTGAGTGGAAATTGGAAACGCTGTCCCACTATGACGTTTTTTTCTCCGAAAGTCTTGCCATCCTCCCTTTGAACCATCCGAGCTTTATTATTATTATTATTATTATTATTATTATTATTACTATTATTTTTATTTTTATTTTTATTTTATTATTATTATTATTATTTTTTTTAGGATTCATAATTTTTGTGATTGACAATTATCAATACTGTAGTCTGCTGATAATTAATGATCAGCTGCACTATTGTGAATGCCCCCCCCCCCCCCCCCCCCCCCCCCCCTCCCCCCGCCCCCGGCATCCCCCCACGCCCTTACTGATAATCCATACCAGAATAGAAAGAATTAAACCGTCCCCCGCAATGGTGACGTTATGGATAGAAGCACTAACAAAGACGAAATTAGGGGATGAAGTTTCCATTTTATCAAGGAACGGCGTGGCAGCTTCGATGTAGAGACCCTATCCTCCGTCATAGCCATTGGTGGGGTGGGTAGCGGGTTGGGGGTTCAGGCGTCCGGGGGGCTGAGGGGGGGGGGGGGGGGGGGGGGGGGGGGGGGGGAGGGCGGGGGCGTCCAACTGGAGAGGTCCAGATAAAGTTGACTCCATGCCTTATCAGCACAATGGCCAGCACAATGGCCAGCACAATGGCCACAGCAATGGCCAGCACAATGGTCACAGCAATAGCCAGCACAATGGCCACAGCAATGGCCAGCACAATGGCCACAGCAATAGCCAGCACAATAGCCAGCACCATGGTCACAGCAATAGCCAGCACAATAGCCAGCACCATGGTCACAGCAATAGCCAGCACAATAGCCAGCACCATGGTCACAGCAATAGCCAGCACAATAGCCAGCACAATGGCCACAGCAATGGCCAGCACAATGGCCAGCACAATGGCCACAGCAATGGCCAGCACAATGGCCAGCACAATGGCCACAGCAATGGCCAGCACAATGACCACAGCAATGGCCAGCACAATAGCCACAACAATGGCCAGCACAATGGCCACAGCAATGGTCAGCACAATGGCCAGCACAATGGTCACAGCACAATGGCCACAGCAATGGCCACAGCAATGGCCAGCACAATGGCCAGCACAATAGCCAGCACTATAGCCAGCACAATGGCCAGCACAATGGCCACAGCAATGGCCAGCACAATGGCCAGCACAATGGTCACAGCAATGGCCACAGCAATGGCTGGAGCCCAGAACAAAACCGGGGGTGGGGTGGGGGGTTCCTGACTGGCAAAGCTCCCACGGCCAGCGTTACGTGGACACGAGTGACCAGCTTGTGGCTGGTTGAATCAGCAGTCATGGTATGGGCAGTTCTTCTCTTCACTCACTGATCAGTGTTTCGGGTCACCTTCGGGTTGGGTCAAATCAGCTCAAGACGACGAAGACGACGACGACGATGACGACGACGATGATGATGATGATGATGATGATGGTGGTGCTGATGGGATTGATGATGATATCATCATCATTCTCATTATCCGCATCATCATCATCATCAGCATCATCATCATGGCCATCATAATCATAGGCATCGTCATTGTCATCATCATCGTCGTCGTCGTCGTCGTTGTCGTCGTCGTCATCATCATCGTCATTGTCATCGTCATAGTCGTCATCATCATCATAGTCGTCGTCATCATCAAGGCCGTCATCGTCGTCGTCATCGTCATCATCACCATCACCATCATCATCACCGTCATCGTCATCGTCTTAATGATGATGATCATCATCGTCATCGTCATAATGATGATGATCATCATCGTCATCGTCATCATCATCATCATCGTCATCATCATCGTCATCATCATCGTCATCATCATCGTAATCTTCAGCACAGCTTCTTCTTCTTCTTCTTGAATATTTATGAATTCAGTTATTCATTCATTCATTTATTCATTTATTTGATATATTTTTTAATCTATTTTTAATATTAATTTATTCATTCATCCATTCATTCAAGTATTTATTCATTTGCGTATTCATTATCTTTAGCTATGCTTATACACATTTATCTATTTTATCATCTATTTATCTATCTTTTTTGTGTATTTTTTTGTTCATCAATTTATTCATTTATTCATTCATTCCTTCATTCGAGTTGATGGCAAATGGAACCCTGAGTGTGGTCTGTGCTGGGCTGAACTAAAGAAGGTGAAGTGGTGTGCGTGTGGGGAGTGTAGGACAGGGGGTTGGGGTGGAGGAGAGAAGGGTGGGGGGTGTGTGGGGTGTGGGGGGGGGGGGGGGTGAGGGGGGGA
>NC_134899.1:53234143-53239143 GCF_041734735.1 Babylonia areolata | reverse complement strand
GTGGCTGTCTGGCTGTCCATGTGTCTGGCTGTCCGTGTCTGGCTAGCTGTTTGGGTGGCTGTCTGGCTGTCCATGTGTCTGGCTGTCCGTGTCTGGCTAGCTGTTTGTGTGGCTGGCTGTCTGACCATGTGTCTGGCTGTCCGTGTCTGGCTAGCTGTTTGTGTGGCTGTCTGGCTGTCCATGTGTCTGGCTGTCCGTGTCTGGCTAGCTGTTTGTGTGGCTGTCTGTCTGTCCATGTGTCTGGCTAGCTGTTTGTGTGGCTGTCTGTCTGTCCGTGTCTGGCTAGCTGTTTGTGTGGCTGTCTGGCTGTCCGTGTCTGGCTGTCCGTGTCTGGCTAGCTGTTTGTGTGGCTGTCTGTCTGTCCATGTGTCTGGCTGTCCGTGTCTGGCTAGCTGTTTGTGTGGCTGTCTGTCTGTCCATGTGTCTGGCTGTCCGTGTCTGGCTAGCTGTTTGTGTGGCTGTCTGGCTGTCCATGTGTCTGGCTGTCCGTGTCTGGCTAGCTGTTTGTGTGGCTGGCTGTCTGTCCATGTGTCTGTCTGTCCGTGTCTGGCTAGCTGTTTGTGTGGCTGTCTGTCTGTCCATGTATCTGGCTGTCCGTGTCTGGCTAGCTGTTTGTGTGGCTGTCTGTCTGTCCATGTGTCTGGCTAGCTGTTTGTGTGGCTGGCTGTCTGACCATGTGTCTGGCTGTCCGTGTCTGGCTAGCTGTTTGTGTGGCTGTCTGTCTGTCCATGTGTCTGGCTGTCCGTGTCTGGCTAGCTGTTTGTGTGGCTGTCTGTCTGTCCATGTGTCTGGCTGTCCGTGTCTGGCTAGCTGTTTGTGTGGCTGTCTGGCTGTCCATGTGTCTGGCTGTCCGTGTCTGGCTAGCTGTTTGTGTGGCTGTCTGGTCTGTCCATGTGTCTGTCTGTCCGTGTCTGGCTAGCTGTTTGTGTGGCTGTCTGTCTGTCCATGTGTCTGTCTGTCCGTGTCTGGCTAGCTGTTTGTGTGGCTGTCTGTCTGTCCATGTGTCTGGCTGTCCGTGTCTGGCTAGCTGTTTGGGTGGCTGTCTGTCTGTCCATGTGTCTGGCTAGCTGTTTGTGTGGCTGTCTGGCTGTCCGTGTCTGGCTAGCTGTTTGTGTGGCTGTCTGGCTGTCCATGTATCTGGCTGTCCGTGTCTGGCTAGCTGTTTGTGTGGCTGGCTGTCTGTCCATGTGTCTGGCTGTCCGTGTCTGGCTAGCTGTTTGTGTGGCTGTCTGTCTGTCCATGTGTCTGGCTAGCTGTTTGTGTGGCTGTCTGGCTGTCCATGTATCTGGCTGTCCGTGTCTGGCTAGCTGTTTGTGTGGCTGTCTGTCTGTCCATGTGTCTGGCTAGCTGTTTGTGTGGCTGTCTGGCTGTCCATGTATCTGGCTGTCCGTGTCTGGCTAGCTGTTTGTGTGGCTGTCTGTCTGTCCATGTGTCTGGCTAGCTGTTTGTGTGGCTGTCTGTCTGTCCATGTGTCTGTCTGTCCGTGTCTGGCTAGCTGTTTGTGTGGCTGTCTGTCTGTCCATGTGTCTGGCTAGCTGTTTGTGTGGCTGTCTGGCTGTCCGTGTCTGGCTAGCTGTTTGTGTGGCTGTCTGGCTGTCCATGTGTCTGGCTGTCCGTGTCTGGCTAGCTGTTTGGGTGGCTGTCTGTCTGTCCATGTGTCTGTCTGTCCGTGTCTGGCTAGCTGTTTGTGTGGCTGTCTGTCTGTCCATGTGTCTGGCTGTCCGTGTCTGGCTAGCTGTTTGTGTGGCTGTCTGGCTGTCCATGTGTCTGGCTGTCTGGCTGTTTGGGTGGCATATATAGTTCACTACGCCTTCAGATGAGGCTTTGGTCTTACTGAACAAAATTCTGATTCCGATTCTGACTCTCTCTCTCTCTACACCCCCCCCTCTCTCTCTCTCTCTCCTTCCCCCTTTCTTTCACCCACCCTCTCTCTCGGATGGATATTCAGTTAGTTAGTTAAATAGCAAGATATACAGATAGCCAGACAGCCAATTAGTCATTTACTTATTCAGCCAGCCAGTCAGTTAGTTACTTAGTCAGCTAGTTAGATTTTTAATAAAGATAGCCTTGATACTCAAGCCGTCTTCTGATGTCATGTCGTGTAGTTGTGGTAGCTGGCGGTCGGCAGAGAGCGAAGAAGAAGAAGAAGTCACGTTTCAGAGGTCCTAAATCGAACACGTAATGTTTTTGCCCCAGAGGACAAATATTGAAGGTGGGAGGGGGGGCACACGTTTCCATGTTGTCTCACTCTTGCTGTGTGTTGTCTGAGGTAATTGTCGAAATCGAGCGAATGGCATCTTGTTGTTTCTTTTTGATAACTGACTTCTGTTGACTTGGTGGAGATCTGGGGGGAGAAGACATGACTCCTGCTTTGATTGTTTTTTGTTGGCATACACATTTTTTTTTTTTTTACAAATTTCTTTGGTCAGCGTTTTCCTTGCTCTCTTTTTTTGTTGTTTTGGTTTGCAGGGTTACAGACAGACAGACTCGCACGTGCACACACGCAGGTGCATACAGACAAGCAGACACACACACACACACACACACACACACACACACACACACACACACACACGCAGAGACGTCTAGGTGTATTGATTTTATTGTTACCTCGTGTTTGTGAGTAGGGGTGGTAACGAAATTTACATTTTTTAGGAAAAACAAAGGCCTATCGTCCAATTGCCTTCATTTTGTTTCTATTTGCGAGAGAGTAAAACACTCGTGCACACGCACACACGCACGCACGCACGCACGCACACACACACACACACACACACACACACACACACACACACACACACACACACACACTCTGTCAGTACAGTATTCTTTGATTTCTAGATACATCTAGATGGCCTAGAGGTAACGCGTCCGCCTCGGAAGCGAGGGAATCTGAACGCGCTGGATCGAATCACGGCTCAGCAGCCGATATTTTCTCCCACTCCACTAGACCTTGAGTGGTGGTCTGGACGCTAGTCATTCGGATGAGACGATTAACCGAGGTCCCGTGTGCAAGCATGCACTTAGCGCACGTAAAAGAACCCACGGCAACAAAAGGGTTGTTCCTGGCAAAATTCTGTAGAAAAATCCACGTCGATAGGAAAAACAAATAAAACTGCACACAGTTCTCCCTGGGGAGAGCAGCTCGAATTTCACACAGAGAAATCTGTTGCGATAAAAAGAAATACAAATACAAATCTGAGGTCCAGTCTCACCATCAACCAATCTTGCATCTTGCATGACCGACATGGACACACAGATTTCGTTTCTACCTTCTTGACTGACATGGACACAGCGATTTCGTTTCTACCTACCTACCTTCTTGACTGAAATGGACACACCGATTTCGTTTCTACCTACCTTCTTGACTGAAATGGACACACCGATTTCGTTTCTACCTACCTTTTTGTCTGAAATGGACACAGCGATTTCGTTTCCACCTTCTTGATTGAAATGGACACAGCGATTTCGCTTCTACCTTTTTGACTGAAATGGACACACAGATTTTGTTTCTACCTTTTTGACTGAAATGGACATATAGATTTCGTTTCTACCTTCTTGACTGAAATGGACACAGCGATTTCGTTTCTACCTTCTTGACTGAAATGGACACACCGATTTCGTTTCTACCTTTTTGTCTGAAATGGACACACCGATTTCGTTTCTACCTTCTTGATTGAAATGGACACAGCGATTTCGCTTCTACCTTCTTGACTGAAATAGACACACTGATTTCGTTGTTTCTACCTTCTTGACTGAAATGGATACATAGATTTCGTTTCTACCTTCTTGACTGAAATAGACACACTGATTTCGTTGTTTCTACCTTCTTGACTGAAATGAACATACAGATTTCGATTCTACCTTTTTGTCTGAAATGGACACACCGATTTCGTTTCTACCTTCTTGACTGAAATGGACACACAGATTTCGTTTCTACCTTCTTGACTGAAATGGACACACCGATTTCGTTTCTACCTTTTTGACTGAAATGGACACACCGATTCCGTTTCTACTTTCTTGATTGAAATAGACACACTGATTTCGTTTCTACCTTCTTGACTGAAATGGACATACAGATTTCGATTCTACCTTTTTGACTGAAATGGACACACAGATTTCGTTTCTACCTTCTTGACTGAAATGGACACACAGATTTTGTTTCTACCTTTTTGACTGAAATGGACATATAGATTTCGTTTCTACCTTCTTGACTGAAATGGACACAGCGATTTCGTTTCTACCTTCTTGACTGAAATGGACACAGCGATTTCGTTTCAACCTTCTTGACTGAAATAGACACAGCGATTTCGTTTCTACCTTCTTGACTGAAATGGACACATCGATTTCGTTTCTACCTTCTTGACTGAAATGGACACACAGATTTTGTTTCTACCTTCTTGACTGAAATGGACACATCGATTTCGTTTCTACTTTCTTGACTGAAATGGATACATAGATTTCGTTTCTACCTTCTTGACTGAAATGGACACAGCGATTTCGTTTCTACCTTCTTGACTGAAATGGACACAGCGATTTCGTTTCAACCTTCTTGACTGAAATAGACACAGCGATTTCGTTTCTACCTTCTTGACTGAAATGGACATATAGATTTCGTTTCTACCTTCTTGACTGAAATGGATACATAGATTTCGTTTCTACCTTCTTGACTGAAATGGACACACAGATTTCGTTTCTACCTTCTTGACTGAAATGGACACACAGATTTCGTTTCTACCTTCTTGACTGAAATGGACATATAGATTTCGTTTCTACCTTCTTGACTGAAATGGACACACAGATTTCGTTTCTACTTTCTTGACTGAAATGGACACACAGATTTCGTTTCTACTTTCTTGACTGAAATGGATACATAGATTTCGTTTCTATCTTCTTGACTGAAATGGACACATCGATTTCGTTTCTACCTTCTTGACTGAAAAATTAATGGACACAGCGATTTCGTTTCTACATCCTTGCTTGAAATAGAACGATGATTA
>NC_134899.1:53209143-53214143 GCF_041734735.1 Babylonia areolata | reverse complement strand
TCAGCTCCATTTTCGTTCTACTTACATGTTCTTACTTTCGTTTGTTTACTGGTTTCTTTGTTTACTTGCCGGTCACACCGTGAGGAGGAAGAGAGAGGGGGGAGTGGAGGGGGAGAAAGAAAGGAGGGAGAGAGAGGGGGAGAGACATAGAGAGGGAGAGGCAGAGATTGACAGAGAGAGAGAGAGACAGACAGAGAGAACCACAGAGATAGATAGAAAGAGGGAGAAAGAGAGGGAGAGAGAAAGGGGGGGGAGAGAGGGACAGAGAGGGAAAGTGGAGGGAGAGAGAGAGAAGGGGAGAGAGAGGGGGACAGATAGAGGGAAAGAGAGGGAGAGACAGAGAGAGATTGACCGAGATAGAGAGAGACAAAGAGAAACACACAGATAGAGAGAGAGAGGGAGAGAGAGAGAGAGAGGAGAGAGAGATAGACAGAGAGGGAGAGAGAAAGTGAGAGAGAGAGAGAGGGAGAGAGAGAGAGATAGACAGACGGACAGACAGACAGACAGACACAGAGAGAGATAGTTAGAAAATAATCATGAATAGATGTTATTGTCGTCAGTTGGGGGCATAATTGGTTGTGTCCTGAAAACATTAAATCAGAAAAAAAAGCAGTGCTGAACACCACCAAAGTGTTTCAGCAGCAGTGCAGGGTCTCCTCTAGTGTGTGGCCTCGTGGCGACCAAAGACGAACCTGGGTGTGAGCGTGTAAGGGGCTCGGAGTGAGCGGCATGGGAGTTATGCCACTGAAGCGGTGCAGATAATGGGCAACCAAAAAAACAACAACAACAACAAAAAAAAACAACAAAAAAAAACAAGAGAGGCAAGGCCTTCAAGACTCACTTGTGATAAATTAAGTCCCCTAGCATTGATTACAGAGTAATCTCCCTTTTTTACTATCTGCACCAAAACGTTTGCAAAATAAATAAAAATTCCATGCTTAGCAAAAGAAGTTCCTGTTTGCACAAAAAATGATAATAATGACTCCTCTTGTTGTTGTGTCAGAATAAGAGGTCAAAGTGCCAAGTTTAGAGAATACAAAAAAATAACAGTAAATGCAGTTTGCATATAATTAGGCTTCTTTTTTTTCTTCTTTTTTTTGTGCCCATCCCAGAGGTGCAATATTGTTTTAAACAAGATGACTGGAAAGAACTGCATTTTTCCTATTTTTATGCCAAATTTGGTGTAAACTGACAAAGTATTTGCAGAGAAAATGTCAATGTTAAAGTTTACCACGGACACACAGACACACGGACACACACACACACACACACACACACACACACACACACACACACACACACACAGACAGACAACCGAACACCGGGTTAAAATATAGACTCACTTTGTTTACACAAGTGAGTCAAAAAATGTTGGATTAAAACAATGCTTACGATGTGGATAGTACATACACACCCATCGGAATGCAAACCACGGTGAGTGGATCACGGCGTAACAGCAGTGGATTGATTGCGAGAGGCAGCGACTATGGAAAATCGCATCCTGACACTTGGCTCACCGAACGATTATTGCATTATTCCAACAGAAAGAAAGTCATTATGCTTTCATCACGTGATCCTGTGTTCGATTTTTGGTAGTATTCCACACCCTTTAACTCACTCAGTACGGCCAGTCCTCTCTTCTCCTCTACACAGACCCCTCGGATGTCCAGTGGGTGTCTCAATGACCTAACCTTTAGCTTCCGTCGTCAGAACTGTGGTATTCTTTGTCAACATTCACCTCTTCAGTATAAGAGCCTTCCGCTTGCAATATTTGATGATGGTAATTGGGGTTAAACGCTGTTAACGTCGTCTCTTTCGCCGTTCGTATGGAGTGAGTTAAACCCTCGATTTAAACAGCGATGACATTATGGGCTAAAATAAATAAATAAATAAATAAATAAATAAATAAAAGGAAACGCGGTTTTCGTGTGAGTTCATGTGTGATTATGGCAACTCGTCTGCGCTTCTGTTAGCTTTAAACGGTATGTAGCTCTCTTTAAAAAAAAAAAAAAAATTAAACTAATTGTGTAATTGAGTTACTTCAGTTTAGAACAACTAATAATCCTTTGCCTGTTAATAGACTTGCGTTTTGACAATTTACCCAGAAATGAAAGAATCTGTGATACATGTTCCACAAACGACATTGCTGATGAGTTTCACTATTTGTTTTATGTGCTCATTTTTTGAAAGCATCAGACAAAAAAATGTTTATCTAGGTATTATAGAATCCGCCCAAACACCATTAAATCCCACCTATTATTTTCAGAAGAAAAAAAAAAGAAATATGTTAAACCTTAAATCCTTGGTTTCTGCTAATCGCAGAACTCTTTATTAATGTTTTGACTATTGATACGAATTTTTAATTGATTTTTTAAATAGTTTTTTTTTGTATGCTTGTTTGTATGATGAGGGAAATAGTACTTGTCAAATTGTATATTAAGTGACTGGGCGAATGAGCATACTTCTTGTTTTTTATAGATCACTCTTTTTGTAATTATTGGATATGTGAAAAGGATGAACGAATGAAATGTTTCAATTCCCCCATGGGACACACGAAATAAACGCCTCGCCTTGCCTTGCCTTGCCTTGCCTTGCCTTGCCTTGCCTTGCCTTGCCTCTTGCCTTGCCTTGCCTTGCCTTGCCTTGCCTTGCAACAGGCGTTGTAGAAAAATGAAAGAACAGGTAAGATATGCAACGAATAAATAATGATACACACATGATTCCTAAAAAAAAAAACCTGTTTGCCCCCTGAGATAAAAATGGATCCTGTACTTACAAGTCCTCCTGGTAACTATCCCAACTTAGTCATCTGCAGTCAACATCTTTGTTTGTTAAGAGGGGGGGGGGGGAATAGGTTGTTTAGAGAGAGGGGGTGGTATAGAGAGAAGTGGATAGAGACAGAGAAAGAGAGAGAGAGAGAAAGGGAAAGAAGAAGAAGAAGAACAACAACAACAACAGCAACAACAACAAAAAACAAGAACAAGCACAAAGAGCCAGCGCGAGCGCGCGAGCGCACACACACACACACACACACACACACACACACACACACACACACACACACACATACACACACACACACACACACACACACACACACACACACACACACACACAACCGTTCGTTTACCATGGTGAAGCGAAGCTCGTGAGTGTGATAGCTGGGATGCAAATCACTCTGACAGCGATGCATCAGAGGACGCAGCCACAAGAAAATCACATTCTGGCCTCCAGCACACAAAACCATCATTGCATTATTCCACAGAAAGTCATCCTGTTTTCGCGTGATCTTTTGTTCGCTGTGATAGCGCTGCACGCCCGCTCACCCTCCTCTAAAGTAAACGTCATTCCGGGGTTTAAAAAAAAAAAAAAAGAAAAAGTAAATTTTGTTTAATGTTTTATGGAAAATTAGATTTCAATGTAACCCCAGCCGCTTGTGAGTCCAAAGCTCTTGTTCATTTCGAACAGAATACAGTCGCATTAAAGGTGGCAGAGTTGTTGAGGCACTGGTTCAATGTTTGTGAGGGTGTGGGTTTGAATCCGGCTCAAACTCTTTCTCCCAAGTTTGAGTCCGAAATAATAATAAAAAAAAGGGTTTTGTCATTCGGATGGAACTATAAAAAATAAAACAAAAAACAAAAAAACAGGTCCCTTGTGCAGCATGTATTTTATTTGGCGCACTGAAAAAAAAGAAGAAAGAAAAAAAAAAAAGAATCCGTCTTGATATAAATGTTGTCTTCTGGCGAAATTTCTATGGCAGAAGTCCACACTGGTGTGTGTTCAGATTTATATGCATTCACTCATGGCCTAACTGAACACGTTGGGTTACGCTGCTGGTCAGACATCTGCCTAGCAGATTATGGGTTTGTTCGAACGCATTGATGTCTTCCTGGGAAACTATCGCTGAACAAAGTCACGCACAGTATTCCGAACACTTATTCTGGGTATGAGTTCCCCATAGGTCTTTATGTTTGCACAGTATCCAGTTTGCATAGACAGTAGAATACAGCCTGCAAATGAATGGGTATGCAAAATTTCACTCTCAACCCCATCCCCCCTCCACCCCCCCCCCCCACACACACACACAAACATCAACGCACGCAGACGCAGGCACATTTACAGATATAGGCACAGATTCACACAGACATAAGCAAACGAGCTTATGAATGCGCTGACAGATTGTGAATAGATTCACACACAAAATATACGCGCACGTTCGTACACACATGTCAGCGCACATAAATGAAGGAACAGATAGACATTCGCACTCAAACACACACACACACACACACACACACACACACACACACACACGCACACACACACGTGCACACACACACGTGCACACACACACACACACACACACACGCACACACACACACACACGCGCACACACACACACACACACACACACACGCACACACGCACACACACACACACACACACACACACACACACACACACACACACACACACACACGCACACACGCACACACGCACACACACACACACACACACACACACACACACACACACACACACACACAGATCATGAAAAGACGCTAAACTAAAGAACGAACACACAGAGATGCGCGCACACATGCACGCACTCGCTACCTCCCTCTGGCCCACACACGCCCTGGCGTTTGCTTTGATTTAATTCGATGACCGACAGTTGAGCGAGAGCCGAGCGGGGTTAAGCTGACAATTATCTGACCTGTTCAGGCGAACACTGCAATCTGCTGCGCATCAAACTCTCTCTCTCTCTCTCTCTCTCTCTCTCTCTCTCTCTCTCTCTCTCTCTCTCTCTCTCTCTCTGTGTGTGTGTGTGTGTCTGTGTGTGCAATTTTCTTCCATTCTTGCTCCTGTATTTCATTTCGATTTTTCTTTTTCTTTTTTTTTTTTTTTCTTTTTTTTTGGTTTTTGTTTCATTTGGTTTTATTTCATTCGATTTTACCTCTCCCCCTTCACTTTGAATCGGTTCGTGTGTGTGTGTGTGT
>NC_134899.1:53166643-53186643 GCF_041734735.1 Babylonia areolata | reverse complement strand
TTAATGCATTTGTTGAATGTGTTAGCTCTGCAAGCAGTTGTATAGTTAAAAAATGTTTTACCCAGCCAAAGAGACAAAATTCTGAATGGTTTGATAAAGAATGTAAGTTGCTCAAAATTGACACCAGAAATAATATAAAAACATTTAGATTTTCAAGGGATGAGGAAGATAGAAAAGAATATGTTCAAACACGGAAAAAATATAAAACTTTATTAAAAACTAAAAGACCAAATTATCGAAGAGAAAAAATAGATTCACTGGAATCAAATTTATCAAACTCGTCAGCATTCTGGAAAAGCCTAACAGAAATGGGATGTGGAAAAACAAAAAAATAACATCAGTAATAATGTCAGTATGGAAGAGTGGAATCAGCACTTCAAAAGTCTATTTTCCTTGGATAATGATATAGACAATGTTGATAATTCTGCTGATCTTAGTAACCGCGATGATGATGAAGAATGTGAACTTAATAATGTAATTTCAGAGAATGAGGTTTCGTTCGCTCTTTACAAGCTGAAGTCGGGAAAAGCATGTGGACTTGATGGTATTTCTGCTGAAATGTTAAAAACTGGTAATAAAATTACTGTACCATTTCTGACAAAATTGTTTAATGCTCTGTTCGATAAAGGACTGTACCCAAAAGAATGGTCCAAAGCTATTATCATTCCCATTTTTAAGAAAGGCGATATTGATAATGTTGATAATTATAGAGGGGTAATAATCGATTATATAATTGGTTAGAAAATAACGAGATGATTACAGAAGGTCAAGCTGGTTTCCGAAAAAACTACTCAACTGTTGATCAGATCTTTAACCTGTATACTTGTGTTCAGAAATGCATGTGTCAAAATAAGAAATTATACGTTGCTTTCGTTGATTTTAGAAAAGCATTCGATTCTGTAAGACATGATAAGTTGTTACAACATTTAAGAAAACAGGGTGTATCTGGTAAATTCTTTAAGTCTTTGAAAGCGATGTATGATTCATTGTTAGCATGTGTCAGGGTTAATTCACAATATTCTGAATTTGTTGAATGTCCGCTTGGTGTACGACAGGGATAAGTCATGAGCCCTACTGTATTTTGTACATTCATCAATCAGATTGCTGAACATATGTCTGTGTCAGGTAGACATGGGGTTCAGTCGATACCAGGTAGCATGGAACTGTTCATATTGCTTTTTGCCGGTGATATTGCTTTATTATCAACAACTCCAATATGACTTCAAAATCAATTGAAAATTCTTAAATCATGCTGTCAGGTGATGAAGTTGAAAATTAATGTGCAGAAGACAAAAAGAAGAAATAAAAGTAGTAAATGAATACTGTTATTTATGGTATACATTCACATCAAAGATAAGTCCCAAAAGGGGGACCGAACATCTTGTTGTGGAAGGCAAACGGGCAACCACGAGCCTTGTGAAGGCTTTTCAAAAGTATAAAGAAATGTCATATGCAGTATTTTTCAAAATACTTGATGTAAAGGTACAGCCTGTTCTGCTGCATGCATCTGAAATTTGGGGTATGAATAGACTAGAGAATGTAGAAAAAAAAATTCATTTATTAGCATGTAAGCGATTCTTGGGAGTGCCAGTGAAAACACCAAACAAAGTGGTTAATGGTGATCTTGGTAGATATCCGTTATTTGTAAACTCGTTATTAAATGTTATAAGGTACTGGACAAATCCATATACGCTACACCACATCTGCCAAGCAGATGCCCGACCAGCAGCATAACTCAACGCGCTTAGTAAGGCCTTGAGAAAAAAAAAAAAAACACCCAAAAAACAAACAAACAAACAAAAAACAAAAAAAACAAAACAACTACCACTACTAATAATATGTATAAGGCGCAAAAACTTGATGAAGTCAGCTATAAGCGAACATAAATAAATATATAAACAAATAAATAAATAAATAATAATATAACAAAGTAGTAGTAGTAGTAGTAATACTAATAATAACAATACTACTAATAATAAATAAATAAATAAATAAATAGATAAATAATTTGTTTTAAAGACAACAACGATGATAAATAAGCAAATAAATGCAAAACATGGAAACACACATTTTGCACAAATGCACAGTTTTTTTTTTGTTTTGTTTTTTTCAAGACGTGAAGGGAAGAACACCAGGTTGCGTTCATTTGCACATTTGCACAGTCGCAAGGCGTGACGGGTAGAAAGCTCCCTTGGCCGTGTGTCAAGTCAGCTCTGATTGGTTGCCAGAGGCGCTTGTCAGGGGGAAAGAAGCGAGCAGGCTGAGGGTGGATTAGCAGTGAATTGGAGGGCACTGGAAGAGGTGGGCTTGTCAGTCTGTTTGGGGGGGGGGGGGGGGGGGGGGGATTTATGTGTTTTTTTCCCTTTCAACGGTTGGTAGGGAAAGGGGAGTCAAGGTATTTCTTCCAAGTGTCAAGCGTATGTGTTGGTTAATAGCTGCGCGTGAGTTATATCACATGCGCGTGTGATATGATTTTTTTTTTTTTTTTTTTTTTTTTTTTTACCAGTCTGTAATTTTTGTTTCCAGGCCAACTGTGTCTTACAAGCTCTCTTTATCTCTCTCTCTTTCTCTCTCTCTCTCTTTCTGTCTCTGTCTCTCTCTTGCTCTCTGTCTGTCTGTTTGCCCCTTTATAAGCCCCTTTTTCTGTCTGTCTGCCTGCCTGTCTGTCTGTCTTTATCGCTCGGTCTCTTTCTGTGATTCTCTCTCTCGGTCTCTCTACATCATTCTCTCTGTCTCCGTCTGTCTCTCTCATTCTCTCTCTCTCCTCCCCACTCTCTCTCCCTATTCTTTTCTCTGCCCCCACCCCCCAACTCCCTCCCCCCCCTCCCCCTCTCTCTCTTTTCTTCCCTTTGTTTTACGTCTTTCCATCCCAGTGTTGCTGAGCATGTTAACTCTCTCCATACGAACGGCGAAAGAGACGACGTTAACAGCGTTTCACCCCAATTACCATCATCAAAATATTGCAAGCGGAAGGCTCTTATACTGAAGAGGTGAATGTTGACAAAGAATACCACAATTCTGACGACGGAAGCTAAAGGTTGGGTCATTGAGACACCCACTGGACATCCGAGGAGGTCTGTGTAGAGGAGAAGAGAGGACTGGCCGTACTGAGTGAGTTAACATTCTCTTCCGGATTTTCCTTTTGTTTATAAAGCAACTCGGGTCATAGTGCTTCATGGTTGTTGTATGGAGGGAATATCATTTTAACTCATTCTAACCCACAGCGACATGCTTACTACTGGACCAGCACTACATGAGACCAGTCCAGAAAAAAAAGAAAGAAAAACGAGAGAGTCAAGGCCTTCAAGACTCACTTGTGATACATTAAGTCCCCTAGCATCAATTACAGAGTAATTTCCCTTTTTTACTATCTGCACCAAAACGTTTGCAAAATAAACAAAAATTCCATGCTTAGCAAAAGAAGTTCCTGTTTGAACAAAATATGATAATATTGACTCCTCTTGTTGTTGTGTCAGAATAAAAGGTCAAAGTGCCAAGTTTAGAGAATACAAAAAATATAACAGTAAATGCAGTTTGCATATAATTAGGCTTCATTCTTTATTTTGTTGTGCCCATCCCAGAGGTGCAATATTGTTTTAAACAAGATGGCTGGAAAGAACAGCATTTTTCCTTTTTTTATGCCAAATTTGGTGTCAACTGACACAGTATTTGCAGAGAAAATGTCAATGTTAAAGTTTACCACGGACACACAGACACACGACACACACACACACACACACACACACACACAA
Source organism: Babylonia areolata (assembly GCF_041734735.1). Lineage (NCBI taxonomy): Eukaryota > Metazoa > Mollusca > Gastropoda > Neogastropoda > Buccinidae > Babylonia > Babylonia areolata. Next base: position 53,182,891 of record NC_134899.1, on the reverse strand, counting down.
CCGGACACCGGGTCAAAAACGGGGGTGGTTCAACTAAATCGGCGAAAATCGATGGAGAAGTGTGGACTTGATTGGTCGAACAGATCTTTGTTTTCATACTTCCGGAAACGGTTCGGTTTAGAATGACAACTGTAACAAACAAGAATGCATGAAATTTGAATAGTGCGTTGGTACGAAAATACTCGTACCTGGCCCAGAGGGGGAGTAACGGTATGAGTTGGAGTGGAAGGCGTTAAGATTTTCAAGCCAATGTTTATTTACCCCTGAAGGCATTTTCCATGGAAAAGGAAGGGGTGGGCAGAGCAGGAATCAATGGTATTGTGGGAGCCGTGTTCCCGAACGAATCACAGTGTGGCAGCCATGGGCCATCCTCTGGGAAGCCTTCCACTTCAATCATTTGACACGTGTTGAATATTGTGGAGTGTTCTTGCTTGGGGGAATGGAAGAGTGTGTTCGTTCGTTCTTATGCCTAACGTCTATCGACATTTGTGATTTTTAGACGAAAACGGAAGTGTGTGTGTGTGTGTGTGTGTGTCTGTGTGTGTCTGTGTGTGTCTCTGTGTGTGCTTGTGTGCGTTTGTGTGTGTGTGTGTGTGTGCGCGCGCGTTTCTGTGCGTTTGTGTGTGTGTACGTGCGTGCGTGTGTGTGTGTTTATGCGTATGCGTGTGCGCGCGCGTGTGTGTGTTTATTTGTACCTGGAGTGGAAGGCGTTAAGATTTTCAAGCCAATGTTTATTTACCCTGAAGGCATTTCCCATGGAAAAAAGGAAGGGGTGGGCAGAGCAGGAATCAATGGTATTGTGGGAGCCGTGTTCCCGAACGAATCACAGTGTGGCAGCCATGGGCCATCCTCTGGGAAGCCTTCCACTTCAATCATTTGACACGTGTTGAATGTTGTGGAGTGGAATGGAAGAGTGTGTTCGTTCGTTCTTTCGCCTAACGTCTATCGACATTTGTGATTTTTAGACGAAAACGGAAATGTGTGTGTGTGTGTGTGTGTGTGTACGTGTGCGTGTGCTTGTATGCGTTTGTGTGTGTATGTGTGTATGTGTCTGTGCGCGTTTATGTGCGTTTGTGTGTGCGCGCGTGCGTGTGTGTGTGTGTGTGTGTGTGTTTGTGCGTATGCGTGTGCGCGCGTGTGTGTGTATTTATTTCTGTGTGTGTGAGTGTGTGCGTGTGTGTGTGTGTGTGTTTATGTTTATGTTTGTGTGTGTGTGAGAGAGAGAGAGAGAGAGAGAGAGAACAAAGCAACACACCAAACGATCACGTGATTCGAGAAGTAAATAAGTGATTTTTGAAAATAAATAAATAAATAAGCAAACAACAACAAAAAACCCAACAAACAACAACAACAAGAAACAAAAAATGAAAGGATCTCTTTTCGCATGTTAACACAGGATGCGATAATCTTGACTACAAAATCTATAACAGAAGCTATGAAAAATAGGCCAAAATCACTACAAACAGATACTAACTACGTGGCCAGATAGGTCTGATAGTTCCTTCTCTGGCCAGTGCTGGAATATGGTGCGTTAACTCTCTCCATACAAACGGCGAAAGAGACGACGTTAACAGCGTTTCACCCCAATTACTATCATCAAAATATTGTAAGCGGAAGGCTCTTATACTGAAGAGGTGAATGTTGACAAAGAATACCACAATTCTGACGACGGAAGCTAAAGGTTGGGTCATTCAGACACCCACTGGACATCCGAGGGGTCTGTGTAGAGGAGAAGAGAGGACTGGCCGTACCCAGTGAGTTAACTGATGGATGAAAGGAGTTATTATGTGTTGGGTGGCCTGTTGGTTGCTACCATTTTTTTTTCTTCAAGGACAGAACTTTGTTTCAATGTTTGTTTTCATCATTTTCATTCACTTATTCTCTTGTTTTGTTATGCGATGAGTGTTTGTTGACGCATTCACTCATCTCAAAAGGACCTCATGGCCAATGACATTAAAGTGACAAACTGTCTTTAAAAAAAAAAAGCCTCTCTCTCTCTCTCTCTCTCTCTCTCTCTCTCTCTCCATCACTTGTCTGTCTGCCTGCCTGCCTCTCTCTCTCTCTGTCGTTTCGTAAAGATGTGAAGTGATGTTGTGTCTCTGAGTTTGACGCTGCGTTCTTCTTGTACATTATACATGTATTGAGTATGACAACATCTATAAATGTATATGTTTGTGTATCTCTTAGAACAACTGGCAGATAATTATGTAAGTCAGCGAAAGTGCTAATATCTTCACCGTTGGGCAATAAAGATGCAGTCAATCAGTCTGTCGTCATTTTCTCTGTCTTGCTGTCTCTGTCTTGCTGTCTCTGTCTCTGTCTCTCTCTCTCCTGCATTTCTTTGCCTTGCCCTCATACCCGTCGCTCCGCTGCATTATGTGCAAGCCATTCTCCCCCCTAGCTTGTAAAACAACTCAAGTCACGCAGCAGAATATTCAGCTGCATTCATTCGCGCACACGATTGGCTGCGTCAAGTGGCAGACAGCACGTGCTTGGCTTTTTATCAGGTCAGCGTGGATTGGTCCCCTCCAGCAGAAAGGAGGGAGCGGGCAGAACATGGATTAGCAGCGTCGTAGAAAGCCCCCGTTGAAAGAGCTTTGAACAAGGAGGAACTTGTCTGCTTCAGGCAAGGTTCGAAGCTCCCCGCGTTTTAAGGGCTTGATAAGTGTTGAATGTCAAAGCTTTTTTTTTTTTTTTTTTTTTTTTTTTCACGCACGCGGAGCATGTTTATGCTGGTTTTTAAACTGAGCATTAGTTTCGGCACATCAAAGAACTAGGATTTGTAAGAACCCGCCTCCTTAGCAGGGTATGTGCCTCCTCTGCTCTCTCTCTCTCTCTCTCGCGTTTAAATGTTAATCGCCATGCTCATACGTTTATGCTGCCTCTTCCTAGAATCGATCGTTTTAAATCCAGCCTCACGTAGGCTGGTGGTTTGCTCTGGAACAATATTCCATCCTCTCTGCAAAACCACACCTCATTAAATAGATTTGAATTTGCATATCATTCTCAATTAATGAAAGAAGTTTGCCAATACCTTCAAGTGACTTTGTTCAGAATTTTTCTCATCTTCTTACCTTGTCTATATTTCAGTCCATCTGCAACTGCAGGCATTTTTATCATATATATGTGCAGGTTTTTGTATGTATTTGTGTGTATCCGAATGTTCTGTGCATACTTCATCATCGTCATCACCAACATCTCTCTCTCTCTCTCTCTCTCTCTCTCTCTCTCTCTCTCTACACTACAAATATTTATATATATTTATATATACACACATATTTCTTATGAAATCAATTATTTTAAATGCGTGCATGTAAATGCTTACTTTGTATGGGAGTGTATTCGAATGCCACTTATGAATTTCTATTACCTATTGTTATTTTGTGAATGCTTTGATTACATGTCTCTGAGGGCTGGACGTAAAAAAATCATATATGCATGCTTATCCCACTTGCCCCATTAAAGATGTTCGTTCGTTTGTTTTCTTTGTCTCTCTCTCTCTCTCTCTCTCTCTCTCTCTCTCTCTCTCTCTCTCTTGAACGTTCTGTGTATCTGTACGCGACTTTCATGTTTATCCCCCTTCTAAGGGGCTATGGCCTTTATGAATAAAACATCTTCAGTCTCTCTCTCTCTCTCTCTGGTCTCTCTCTGTCTCTGTCTCTCTCTCTTACTCATTATCTATCTGTCTGTTGATCTATCTCGCTGTCTCTTTCTCTTAAACACTGATTGAGTGATCGCCAATTGATAAAAAAGGGAGAAAAAAGGCCAAGGTATACCTGCATGAAAGAAGAAAAGATGACATCTGAAAAAAAAAACCACATCTTTTTTTAGATCGACACACTGCATTTCACTCTCCAGTCAGTCATCGCGCACAAGCCATGAAATCGAATTGAATTAATAGTGTTCAGTATTCCTTCGTTGAACTTCAATCAATGCGAATGTAAAGAATGAAAAGGGCATATAACACGGTCACATAATCCAAAGATTTCAATACTCATTTCAAGTTCAGAATAATTTCATTCTGATCAGCAAGAGAGAAGATTGTGCACCAGGCTACCACTGATTGTATCTGTATTTGTATTTCTTTTTATCGCAACATATTTCTCTGTGTGAAATTCGGGCTGCTCTCCCCAGGGAGAGCGCGTCGCTACACCACAGCGCCACTTTTTTCTCCTGCGTGTAGTATTTGTTTTTCCTACCGAAGTGGATTTGTCTACATAATTTTGCCAGGAACAACCCTCTTGTTGCCGTGGGTTCTTTTACGTGCGCTAAGTGCATGCTGCACACGGGACCTCGGTTTACCGTCTCATCCAAATGACTAGCGTCCAGACCACCACTCAAGGTCTAGTGGAGGGGGAGAAAATATCGGCGGCTGAGCCGTGATTGGAACCAGCACGCTCAGATTCTCTCGCTTCCTATGCGGACGCGTTACCTTTAAGCCATCGCTCCACTTGGGTCTATTTCAATGCGTCTGCACCGATATGAATATAAAACGACACAACCTTAGGTACATGCCAGCACAATTGCGATACATAACATGGAAAGCACGATATTAAAACACAATAAATAAATAAAAATTTAAAAAAAACATCGCAAGCGGGAATTTCGTACAAAAAATAAGTATGTAATTGGGGAAAACAGTATAGTTCTCCCAACAACTTCTGGGGTTTTTTTGGTTGCTTTTTTTTTTTTTTTTAATCACCCGACAGATCTCTTTGGGGGTAAAAACAAAAAAAGGTGTGTGTGGGGGTGGGGGGTGTGGGGGGGTGTGTGATAGCGATTTCTCAAGACGCAGTATAACCACTCCTGTTTATGGCTTCCCGTCGTGCATTGCGGGTTCATAGGGAGGCATGGTGTCCACCACCCTGTTAGCTTGGGATATAATCGTTCCGTGAACGGATAGCTGATGTGCTTTTGATGTTGTTTGAGAGCAGGGAGGCTATTGTTCTGGTTGACGGGAAAGGTTTTAAGGGCTGAAAGGAGAGATGGGATTACTTTTCCTTCTTCGTCTTTTATTTGACAAGCCGAAGAAAAAATCAACAACCAAAGATGATATGTGAACAAATAAATGGATAGATAAAGGATTGAATAAATGAGTAGAATCATTACCAAACAAATAATGCAATGATCAAGAAAAAAATTTTTGCAATGAAAGAAAAAAAAAAAGTGAAAAGACACCCAGACACATTAATTTCTACTTCTTTTTTTTTTTTTTTTTCTTTTTTCTCTAATGATGGACAGTGGTTCTTGGTCGTTGTTTGGTTATGTCTCTGTCTCACATGTATACACACACACACACACACACACACACACACACGCAGACACACACGCACACACGCCTCTCTCTCTGTCTCTCTGTCTCTGTCTCTCTCCCTCCATCTCTGTGTTTGTGCATATCTGTCTGTCTGTCTATCTATACGTCCATGTCTGTCTGTTTATCTTTGTCTGTCTGTATGTCACCAAACTCTGAATACACACACACACAATCTCTTTCTATCACACACACACACACACACACACACACACACAAAACAAAACAACAACAACAACAAAAACACGCACGCGCACGTGCGCAAGAATGTGTTTAATGCACATACTTTGTTTTTGTTTGTTGCACAAGTGGACTTCAAAAGACGTTAACTCTCTCCATACGAACGGCGAAAGAGACGACGTTAACAGCGTTTCACCCCAATTACCATCATCAAAATATTGCAAGCGGAAGGCTCTTATACTGAAGAGGTGAATGTTGACAAAGAATACCACAATTCTGACGACGGAAGCTAAAGGTTGGGTCATTCAGACACCCACTGGACATCCGAGGGGTCTGTATAGAGGAGAAGAGAGGACTGGCCGTACTGAGTGAGTTAAGAGCAAGCAGCCATGCCTATCTTCTGAACTGGAGGTAAGTGGAAAATCATGTTGTTTGTCAACCAAAAATGATGCATTTCAAGTAAATCACTGCTTGACAACAATGACGAATTAATGTTATTCAACTTTTTTTTTTTCAGAAACTTTGGAACTTGTAGTTAGGTTCCTTTATTGTATAAGTTTTAAACAGAAAAGAAATAAGCAATATATGACGTCGATAAAGAATCAACATCTTATGTCACTACTGCAGTGAGGTTTAAAAAACATTTTCTTGTTAGGAACGCATGTATTCAAACCAAAATGGTAAGAGGAGCTGAAAATAATGATTACTGATTTATTTAAATTGAACACGATGGAAATATATCCCTTTGTGAACTGAATTACCGACACATAATTGGAAAAAAAAAACCCCACAACAATGGTCTCTGAAATATACAGGAATGTAATTTCGTGTACATCCCATCAATATTGAATACCTACAGCATCAGTTTTGTACATACCGGTTTTTTTGTTTTTTTTTTTTTTTTGTTTTTGTTTTTTTCCGTGGTTTTTTTTTTTCGTTTTTTTGTTTTGTTTTTTTTTGTTTTTTCATTTGATGGCGGAATTGTAACCGAAATGAATTGGCAACATACGTGGTTTTTACTAAGCGAATTCCGTAACACAACTTATTGTTTTGAGAAAAAAAGAAGGTTGAACACACACACACACACACACACACACACACACACACACACACACACACACACAAGAACCCTCTCGCCCCTATAAAAAAAAAAAAAAAAATCAAACACTTCAACATTGTTTATATGTTACGCCTTCACAGCCGTGAGCAAGAAATACTTCTGCTGCTTCTAAGCTGCTCGATATTCCAATCTATTCTATCAAGGTTTTTAACTCACTCAGTACGGCCAGTCCTCTCTTCTCCTCTACACAGACCCTCGGATGTCCAGTGGGTGTCTGAATGACCCAACCTTTAGCTTCCGTCGTCAGAATTGTGGTATTCTTTGTCAACATTCACCTCTTCAGTATAAGAGCCTTCCGCTTGCAATATTTTGATGATGGTAATTGGGGTGAAACGCTGTTAACGTCGTCTCTTTCGCCGTTCGTATGGAGAGAGTTAAAGCCACGCTGACTAACCTATGCCCTGCCTACTTGCTTTCTCTCGAGGCCAAGTGCCTTAAGGGTTCAGTCGATGTTGGTATTATCACAGACGGGCGCAGTAGCCGAATGGTTAAAGCGTTGGACTTACAATCTGGTGGTCCCAGGTTCGAATCACGGTGACGGCGCCTGGTGGGTAAAGGGTGGAGATTTTTACGATCTCCCAGGTCAACATATCTGCAGACCTGCTAGTGCCTGAACCGCCTTCGTGTGTATAGGCAAGCAGAGATCAAATACGCACGTTAAAGATCCCGTAATCCATGTCAGCGTTCGGTGGGTTATGGAAACAAAACATACCCAGCATGCACACCCCCGAAAGCGGAGTATGGCTGCCTACATGGCGTGGTAAAAACGGTCACACACGTAAAAGCCCACTCGCGTATATACGAGTGAACGTGGGAGTTGCAGCCCACGAACGCAGAAGAAGAAGAAATTATCACAGAATCCCATGCATGTGCTGTCCATCTTTTCACGCACTGCACGCGAGCGCGCATGACCGGAACTGGTCCACAAGCAACGGAAATAAAACGGGAAGTCTTTCTTTTTTTTCTTTTTCTTTTTTTCCACAGTAGAAATGAAACAATAAGGGGTGAATGGAGGGTTGAGGTGCAGGGTGATTAAAGGGGGTGGGAGAAGAGGGGGTGGGGATGATGGAATAAAAAGAAAAGAAGAAAGAAAGAAAGAAAGAAAGACAAAAACATCGTACACCTACAAGAAAGCAGAGCATACAAAGAGAAGGGGAGAGAGAGAGAGAGAGAGAGAGGGGGGGGGGGGAGGGGGTGCGTGGGTAGGCGACAGAGAAAGAGGCAGAGACAGACAGACAGACACGACAGAGAGAGATGCACAGAGACAGACACTGGAAAAAAGACGGACAGACAAAACAGAGACAGAAACAGACACAGAGAGAGATAGACAAATACACAGACACAGAGATACACAGAGAGAGGGACAGACAGACAGAAAGACAAGAAAGAGTCAGATACAGAGACAGAGACAGACGGAAACAGAGACATGGAGAGAAGAGAACAACAGAGATACAGACAGAAGGACAGAGAGAGAACGACAGAGATAAAGACAGAAGGACAGAGAGAGGACGACAGAGATAAAGACAGAAGGACAGAGAGAGAACGACAGAGATAAAGACAGAAGGACAGAGAGAGAACGACAGAGATAAAGACAGAAGGACAGAGAGAGAACGACAGAGATAAAGACAGAAGGACAGAGAGAGAACGACAGAGATAAAGACAGAAGGACAGAAGGAGAACGACAGAGATAAAGACAGAAGGAGAACGACAGAGATAAAGACAGAAGGACAGAAGGAGAACGACAGAGATAAAGACAGAAGGACAGAGAGAGAACGACAGAGATAAAGACAGAAGGAGAACGACAGAGAGAAAGACAGACGGACAGAGAGAGAACGACAGAGATAAAGACAGAAGGACAGAGAGAGAACGACAGAGATAAAGACAGAAGGACAGAAGGAGAACGACAGAGATAAAGACAGAAGGAGAACGACAGAGATAAAGACAGAAGGAGAACGACAGAGATAAAGACAGAAGGACAGAAGGAGAACGACAGAGATAAAGACAGAAGGACAGAAGGAGAACGACAGAGATAAAGACAGAAGGAGAACGACAGAGATAAAGACAGAAGGACAGAGAGAGAGGACGACAGAGATAAAGACAGAAGGACAGAAGGAGAACGACAGAGATAAAGACAGAAGGACAACGACAGAGATAAAGACAGAAGGAGAACGACAGAGATAAAGACAGAAGGACAGAGAGAGAACGACAGAGATAAAGAGAGAAGGAGAACGACAGAGATAAAGACAGAAGGAGAACGACAGAGATAAAGACAGAAGGAGAACGAAAGTGATAAAGACAGAAGGACAGAGAGAGAACGACAGAGATAAAGACAGAAGGACAGAAGGAGAACGACAGAGATAAAGACAGAAGGACAGAAGGAGAACGAAAGTGATAAAGACAGAAGGACAGAAGGAGAACGACAGAGATAAAGACAGAAGGACAGAGAGAGAACGACAGAGATAAAGACAGAAGGACAGAAGGAGAACGACAGAGATAAAGACAGAAGGACAGAGAGAGAACGACAGAGATAAAGACAGAAGGACAGAAGGAGAACGACAGAGATAAAGACAGAAGGACAGAAGGAGAACGAAAGTGATAAAGACAGAAGGACAGAAGGAGAACGACAGAGATAAAGACAGAAGGACAGAGAGAGAACGACAGAGATAAAGACAGAAGGACAGAGAGAGAACGACAGAGATAAAGACAGAAGGACAGAAGGAGAACGACAGAGATAAAGACAGAAGGACAGAAGGAGAACGAAAGTGATAAAGACAGAAGGACAGAGAGAGAACGACAGAGATAAAGACAGAAGGACAGAGAGAGGACGACAGAGATAAAGACAGAAGGACAGAGAGAGGACGACAGAGATAAAGACAGGAAAGAGAAAGAACGGCAGAGATAAAGACAGGAAAGAGAAAGAACGGTAGAGATAAAGACAGGAAAGAGAAAGAACGGCAGAGATAAAGACAGAAGGACAGAAGGAGAACGACAGAGATAAAGACAGAAGGACAGAGAGAGAACGACAGAGATAAAGACAGATGGACAGAGAGAGTGAGAGAGCGGAGGAGAAAGAGGGAAACAGTGATAGAGAGTGAAAGACGCACACACACACACACACACACACACACACACACACACACACACACACACACACACACAGAGAGGGGTGTTGCTGGAAGCAAGGCACATCATTATTTTGACATGGCACCCAAGGAGAAGAGACCAGAAGTAAACTTTCAAAAACAACACATTCTTCATCTCGTACAAAACTTCCAAACAAAAGAAGAATTCCAAAGAAAACAAACAGACAAACAAACAAACAAAACTATTGGCAAAAAAGGAAAGAGAGAGAGAGAGAGAGAGAGAGAGAGAGAGAGCCTCTCGCAGGGCCGAAACCTTTTGACACGTCACGACCATTGTAGTTAAACCTTCGCTTCACTTCACAGCTTCCATCTATCCCAGGATCACTCAGGCTTTCAACACAAAGCCTCACCTCCAGGGGAGATCACGCACAGGTCTTGACAAGTTCGTCCTTGCTTATGTCCCTTCCCACCCTGCTTTTCACGATGTGCTATTTACTCTTTGACTGGTGAATCTTAGCGAAATAGCAGCGTGGCTTCAAGTTGTATTATACATATCGTTTTCGTTGTTGTTGTTTTTTTAATTCTTTCTTTCCACACGATGTTATTTATTTTGCTGACGGAATGTAGTTCATTTACAATATAAAATGGTAACTGACACAGCCTGTTGTGCACTTTCGATGTTATTCCGGTGAGGTGACACCCCTTCACTGGCAAAGATTCGTGTCGGCAGCAGTCGAGGGGTTAATCCAGGTTATGTCTGCTAGCGTCCTTCTATCGACAAGTTCCTGAAGGGGGGCATTAAAGGTTGTGAGACAGGGAGGGAGAGAAAGAAAGAAAGAAAGCAAGAAAGAAAGGAAGGAAGAAAGAAAGAAAAGAAATAGAGGAAAGAAAAAGAAAGAAACTAATAGAAAAAAAGAAAAAAAAGAAGAAGAAAGACAGAAAGAAAGAATGAGAGAAAGAAAAAAAAAGAGAGAAAGAAAGAAAATAGAAATTAAAAAAATGAAGAAAGAAAGAAAAGAGAATGAAAGAAAATAGAAATAAAGAACAAGAAAGAAAATGAAAGAAAGAAAGAAAAGGAAAGAAATGAAGAAAGTAAGAAAAAGAAAGAAAGAAATAGAGAAAAAGAAAAAAAAGAAAGAAAGAAATAGAGAAAAAGAAAAAAAAGAAAGAAAGAAAGAAATGATGAAGGAAGAAAGAAAGAAAGAAATGAAGAAAGAAAGAAAAAGAAATTCCAGCACTTGCTTCACGCTAACTGAAAATAACATCTTACACAACCACTTCAGCGGACAAACCGTGTCATGATCAAGGGAAAGTTTAGGCGGACGTGTCAGTTTCCACACTGGCCAGTGCCATCGATTCTTCTTTAGTACATGGTGGCATTATGTATTTATTTTGCCAACATTGACGAGATAATGGCAAACATTTATTCCGAATGCTGTTCTGGTTTCACTCCAGAAGCTGATGTTTTACACAGGCCAAACATGTTCATATGTGTTTATCACGCCAACATTGTATCCAAAGCGCCAACTAAGCACGATTTGAAAGTTCTCTTGAGCCGACAGTTTTATTTGACGTCGAAATTATCGGCCTGTTGGCTAGACCGATTTATACAACATGTTCATTGGAGAAGGGGGAAAAAAAGCAGTACATACACATGCATGTGCTCATCCTACATGCATAGTGGAAGAGAGAGAGAGGGAGAGACAGAGACAGACAGAGAGACACAGAGGCAGAGACAGAGAAGGCAGAGACAGATAGACAGACAGACAGACAGAAAGACACACAGATAGAGAGAGAGAGAGAGAGAGAGAGAGAGAGAGAGAGAGCATGTGAATGCGAATGCGAATATTTTATTCATTATTAGGCCTTAGCCCGAATTACGGAATAAGAAGACAGACAGACAGACAGGCAGACAGACAAGCAGAGACAGAGAAAAGACAAAGGAAAAGACAAACAGACAGACAGGCAAAGGCAGGTATATAGAGAAATATGGCCAGAGAGACAGAGACAGAGATAGGGAGAGACACACAATAGTGGCTTATGTAAACTGAAAACATATGCGTTAAAACAAAACAAAAACCAAAAAAAAGCGAAACTAAAAACCAAAGGAACACCACCACCACCACCACCACCATAACTACTACAACTACAACAACAACAACAACAATAAGAGCAATATCACAGTGTGATCATCAAACAAGTGAGCAGTCTGAATCACCTTTATCATCGTCATCTCCAACCTCGAGGGTCCTCGAAGCCCGTCACAGACCCGGTGATCGTTTCCATGCAGAACAGCCCGCCATCCTGTCTCCCCCCATGTACCCCCCAACCTTCATGTTTGATCCCAAGGAAGAAAAAAATAATGGGTTCATTGTCCCATGCAACACCATTTGCATGATGATTCCATGTCGTTGCATGTGTGATGATTCTTTATGTCCATGCACTCATGACTCGAGCTGTTTCTTTCTCTTTTTTTTCTTTTTGACGTGCATGTTCCGTGTTGTCTTCTTCTCTATGCTGATAACCCGTGATTTTTGTAGTCGGTTGAGGAATCAGATAACGAATTAACACAGCATTGGACGTGATTAACTCGAGTGAAATGTCCCTCAAGGTGACTGATTGTTTTTCTATTCCTAATCCCAAGAACCTCTTTCTGGTGGTTAGGAACAAAATTAATGAGGAGCCATTGTTATTCTAAAAGACCCGATGTCTCAGAAATCTGTTCCAACAAACACACATCTTTTTTTTCCGTTTCTTGTCTCTGCACATAATTCAACACTATATACATACTATCATTATTACCATTATTGCTATTATTATCAGTTATTATCATTGTTATTGTCATTGTTATTATCATTATTATTATCATCATCATCGTTATTATTATTATTATTATTATTGTTGTTGTTGTTGTTGTTATTGTTATTGTGATGATGATGATGATGATAATGATTACTATTATTATTATTGTAATTATTATCATCATCGTCATCATCATCATCATTATCGTTATTATTGTTATTATTATTAATGATAATGATGATGATGATGATGATGATGATGAATAATCATCATCATCATCATTGCATCATCATTATTAACTATCATGTCGTGGAACAGACTCCCTGACAACCTCATTCACTCTGACTCCTTCGCCTTTATATTTATTAATTTACTGATTTATTTATTTATTTTTTTAAAATCTGGCCTCAAAGATAACCTCTTTTGTCAGCAATACGTTTCATTGAGACATGTATATTTAAATGGTATATACCCCCATAACAGTGGAGTGATGGCCTAGAGGTAACGCGTTCGCCTAGGAAGCGAGAGAGAATCTGAGCGCGCTGGTTCCAATCACGGCTCAGCCGCCGATATTTTCTCCCCCTCCACTAGACCTTGAGTGGTGGACTGGACGCTAGTCATTCGGATGAGACGATAAACTGATCACTGCCACGATGACCGTCACCGGTTAGATTTTAACATGTGGAATGCTTGTTTATGTGTGTATACATATGCGTTTGTACACTTTATGGATGTGTGTGTGGGGAGGGGGCTTGGGGGAGGGAGTGAAACGGGTCTGTATATGCGTATTCCTGAATGTACGTTTGTGAGAATGTGTGTTTTTTGATTATGGATATGTATAGGTTGCTAAGTAACATCATGTGTTTTGTAAAACATCTCTAGCTGTTTCCTTGACAAGAAGCTACATAAGTATCCGTTCTTCTATTATTATTATTATTATTATTATTATTATCAGACAATCATAAAAGAAGAACAAAAAATCAAAAACAAAATCCTGTACAGACCAGCAATCCATTAGCAAGCCAATGCCCCTGCTAGATATAACGACAAACACTGAGAGACGTACGAAATCAACGCGGACAAACTTCCACAGATTTCACCAACATTTTCACAGTCAACGCATGTCAAACCTCTTCAGGGAGAAAGGGGGGGGGGTGTGAGGGGAGGGCAGGGTGTGTGTGTGGGGGGGGGGGGGGGGGGGGCAGGGGGCCGGGGGGGGGGGGGGGGTGGAGAGAAAATTGCCTTCGGCTGTCAAGCACCTCCTTGTTCAAATCTCTTCAAACCCAACATTTACAGCACCGCTAATCCACGTTCTGCCCGCTCCCTCCTTTCTGCTGGAGGGGACCAATCCACGCTGACCTGATAAAAAAAAAGCCAAGCACGTGCTGTCTGTCACTTGACGCAGCCAATAGTGTGTGCGTATGAATGCAGCTAAATATTCTGCTGGTTTGCAAAATGGGAGGAAAAAAAAAACAACCACCACCACAGCTGCACACAATGCGACAGGCTTTGCGAACAAAGCAAAGCACAGAGAGAGAGAGGGAGGGAGAGGGAGGAGGGAGGGGGAGAGAGAGAGAAAGGGGGGAAGGGAGGGGGAGAGGGGAGAGAGGAAGGGAGAGGGACAGAGACAAAGACAGAGACAGAGACACAGAAAGAAGAGAGAGACACAAAGACATACAGAGACAGAGAGAGAGAGAAGCAGACAGACAGAGACAGAGATAGAGAGACAGACATGGGCAAGGAGAGAGAGAGACAAAGAGAGAGAGACACAGAAAGGAGAGAGAGACACAAAGAGACAGAGACAGACAGACACAGACAGACAGACAGAGATTTAGAGAGAGAAACACACACCCACATACACAAAGACAGAGACACACAGAGAGAGAGAGAGAGAGAGAGAGAGAGAGAGAGAGAGAGGAGAGATAGACACAAAGACAGAAACAGAGTCACAGAGACACACACACACACACACACAGACAGAGAGAGACAGAGAAAGGCAGACAGACAGACACAGACAGACGGGTGCACGCCAATACCACTCCCCGATCTATAACCCAACGCAGTCAGCGCACAGCTAGAAAACCATAGCTTTCTTCCCTACCAAAAAAAGAACCTTCCTCGATTCCGCGAACACTTTACCAGGCACACCACGTCAGTCCTTGAAAGGAAGTCCCCTCCAAAACTCTCCGCTCCACTGACAACCTCATCCTTCTTCACATCTCTTCTGTCTTGCCTCTCACCTCGCTGCTTATCCATGTTCTGCCTGCTGGCTTGTGCTATCGAGCACGTGAGGGAGCCAGTGAACGAGGATATACAGTAAAAAAAAACGCTGGCGGGTGTTTTCTGTCAATTTCACATGGCTGTGAGAGTGCGTTACTGAGTTGAATTGTCGGGAATTCGCTTAAGAGTACACTGAGAGTTGAGGAGAAAAATGACACACAGCTGACCGAGATACAAATGTGGATAGATCAAGAACTCAGAACTCAAAACGTTTTTTTTTTTTTCTTCTTCTTCTTCTTCTTCTTCTTTTATTCAAGGATTAAGATTTTAGGCATGGCCCATTCTTCCAATCTGTCCTTGCTAATACACATCCATTTCAGTAACATATATTTGATGGAAAGGGGAGAAAGAAAGAAGGGAAAAAAACAAAAACAAAAAACAACAAAAAACAAACAGAAAGAAGTCCTGCAGAAGGAATGTGATCACACACACACACACACACACACACACACACACACACACACACACACACACTGTATAGACTTCGTTTAAATGCCTTTCGTACAGAATTTTCTAAAAAATATAAAATGTATATGCGGTAAACAAATAACTGTAAGCCATCTACTCATTCATTGTGCGAGCATAAGACAGTTACTTCCAAAAGATGTAGGTGATGAATTGTCTTCCAATATTTCATTAGCCACTGAAAAGATTTTGAATGATTATTCATTGCTTAGAATGTTTTCAGAAATTTTAAACTCCAGTCCAGTTGGCATCCTCCTTTGATGTATTATATTTAATGCTGTTATTTATATTTACATTGTTGTAGGTTAATACTTGTTGATATGCATATACATATTCGCCTTCCCATGACAACTCGTTCAATACACACCACAACCTCTTTAGACTTTTTCTTATAATATACTTTTCCTCTGATACATAACATGAACTTTTTTTCTTTTTTTTACACTAATATTCACATGCATTCCCTTTCCTTTATACACTACTTTACTCCTTTCCGTCTAAAAACACTTATAGTGAATAGACGTTAAACTGAAGAAAAAACACACATACACACATTGACAGATTGTTGAGAGAGAGAGAGAGAGAGAGAGAGAGAGAGAGAGAGAGAGAGACGGGGGGAGGGGGTGTCTCTCTCTCCTTACTGTGTGTCTCTGTATTTGTCTCTGTCTGTCTGTCTGTCTGTCTGTCTGTCTGTCTGTCTCTTTCTTCTTGAGTGGTGGTCTGGACGCTAGTCATTCGGGTGAGAGAGAGAGAGAGAGAGAGAGAGATGGGTGGATGGTTTATAAAGCTGTTAATGGAGTAATTGATGAACAACAATACATTTGAACAATATGGAGTGGAGTGATGGCCTAGAGGTAACGCGTCCGCCTACGAAGCGAGAAAATCTGAGCGCGCTGGTTCGAATCACGGCTCAGTAACCAATTTTTTCTCCCCCTCCACTATACCTTGAGTAGTGGTCTGGGCGCTAGTCATTCGGATGAGACAATAAACCGAGGTCCCGTGTGCAG
>NC_134899.1:53144143-53146643 GCF_041734735.1 Babylonia areolata | reverse complement strand
TGCCATCTGTGGTACTCAGATAAAGGTCCCACTGCATATAACTGCCATCTGTGGTACTCAGATAAAGGTCCCACTGCATATAACTGCCATCTGTGGTACTCAGATAAAGGTATAAAGGTCCCACTGCATATAACTGCCATCTGTGGTACTCAGATAAAGGTCCCACTGCATATAACTGCCATCTGTGGTACTCAGATAAAGGTCCCACTGCATATAACTGCCATCTGTGGTACTCAGATAAAGGTCCCACTGCATATAACTGCCATCTGTGGTACTCAGATAAAGGTATAAAGGTCCCACTGCATATAACTGCCATCTGTGGTACTCAGATAAAGGTCCCACTGCATATAACTGCCATCTGTGGTACTCAGATAAAGGTCCCACTGCATATAACTGCCATCTGTGGTACTCAGATAAAGGTCCCACTGCATATAACTGCCATCTGTGGTACTCAGATAAAGGTATAAAGGTCCCACTGCATATAACTGCCATCTGTGGTACTCAGATAAAGGTATAAAGGTCCCACTGCATATAACTGCCATCTGTGGTACTCAGATAAAGGTATAAAGGTCCCACTGCATATAACTGCCATCTGTGGTACTCAGATAAAGGTATAAAGGTCCCACTGCATATAACTGCCATCTGTGGTACTCAGATAAAGGTATAAAGGTCCCACTGCATATAACTGCCATCTGTGGTACTCAGAGAAAGGTATAAAGGTCCCACTGCATATAACTGCCATCTGTGGTACTCAGATAAAGGTATAAAGGTCCCACTGCATATAACTGCCATCTGTGGTACTCAGATAAAGGTATAAAGGTCCCACTGCCATCTGTGGTACTCAGATAAAGGTATAAAGGTCCCACTGCATATAACTGCCATCTGTGGTACTCAGATAAAGGTATAAAGGTCCCACTGCATATAACTGCCATCTGTGGTACTCATAGAAAGGTATAAAGGTCCCACTGCATATAACTGCCATCTGTGGTACTCAGAGAAAGGTATAAAGGTCCCACTGCATATAACTGCCATCTGTGGTACTCAGATAAAGGTATAAAGGTCCCACTGCATATAACTGCCATCTGTGGTACTCAGATAAAGGTATAAAGGTCCCACTGCATATAACTGCCATCTGTGGTACTCAGATAAAGGTATAAAGGTCCCACTGCATATAACTGCTATCACTGGCACTTAGAGAAGGTCCCACTGCCTCTGTCATCTCTAGCACTTAGACAAAGGTCCCACTGCCTCTGTCATCTCTGGCACTTAGAGGAAGGTCCCACTGCCTCTAACTGTCATCATTGGCACTTAGACGAAGGTCCCACTGCCTCTGTCATCACTGGCACTTAGACAAAGGTCCCACTGCCTCTAACTGTCATCACTGGCACTTAGACAAAGGTCCCACTGCCTCTAACTGTCATCACTGGCACTTAGAGAAAGGTTCCACTACATTAACTGCCATCTTGTTGTGCTTGTTCTTGTCTTCTGTTTTTGTTCTTCTTGTTCTTGTTCTTCTTGTTCTTGTTCTTCTTGTTCTTCTGTTCTTGTTCTTCTTGTTCTTCTGTTCTTCTTGTTCTTGTTCTTCTTCTTCTTGTTCTTCTGTTCTTGTTCTTCTGTTCTTGTTCTTCTGTTCTTGTTCTTCTTGTTCTTCTGTTCTTGTTCTTCTTGTTCTTGTGTTCTTGTTGTTCTTGTTCTTCTGTTCTTGTTCTTCTGTTCTTGTTCTTGTTCTTCTTGTTCTTGTGTTCTTGTTCTTCTGTTCTTGTTCTTCTGTTCTTGTTCTTGTTCTTCTTGTTCTTGTGTTCTTGTTCTTCTGTTCTTGTTCTTCTGTTCTTGTTCTTCTTCTATTCTTCTTCTTGTTCTTGTTCTTCATGTTTTTCTTCTTGTTCTTCTTGTTCTTCTGTTCCTGTTCTTCTGTTCTTGTTCTGCTGTTCTTCTTGTTCTTCTTGTTCTTGTTCTTCTGTTCTTCTTGTTCTTGTTCTTCTGTTCTTGTTCTTCTGTTCTTGTTCTTCTTGTTCTTGTGTTCTTGTTCTTCTTCTGTTCTTCTTGTTCCTGTTCTTCTGTTCCTGTTCTTCTGGTTCTTCTTGTTCTTCTGTTCCTGTTCTTCTTGTTCTTGTTCTTGTTCTTCTTGTTCTTGTTCTTGTTCTTCTTCTTGTTCTTGTTCTTCTTGTTCTTCTGTTCCTATGTTCTTGTTCTTCTGTTCCTGTTCTTGTTGTTCTTGTTCTTGTTCTTGTTGTTCATGTTCTTGTTCTTCTTGTTCTTGTTCTTCTTGTTCCTGTTCTTGTTCTTCTTGTTCCTGTTCTTGTTCTTCTTGTTGTTCTTCTTGTTCCTGTTCTTCTTGTTCCTGTTCTTGTTCCTGTTCTTCTTGTTCTTCTTGTTCCTGTTCTTGTTCTTCTTGTTCCTGTTCTTGTTTTTCTTGTTCTTCTTGTTCCTGTTCTTGTTCTTCTTGTTCCTGTTCTTCTTGTTCTTCTTGTTCCTGTTCTTGTTCTTCTTGTTCCTGTTC
>NC_134899.1:53136643-53139143 GCF_041734735.1 Babylonia areolata | reverse complement strand
GAAAGCCGCCACACTCTTAATTTTCTGTTAAGGCAACCCACCCATATCGTTCTTGCCTCCTGGAACACCTGTCAGCAAACGTTTACCCACGGAGAGAACGTAGATGAGCAGCGTTACTGATAAATAGAGATATCAATATAAAAAAATATATATATAAAAACCAAAAAGAATAGATAAATAAATAAATAAATGAATAAATAAATAAATAATCAATTTCAAACATAGAAAGGGCGAGAGCTGGATTCGGACCCAGACCATCCCCGAAAACTGAGCATGGCTGCCTACATGACGGGGTTAAAAACGGTCATACACGTAAAAGCCCACTCGTGTTCATACGAGTGAACGTGGGAGTTGCAGCCCACGAACGAAGAAGAAGAAGAAGAAGGAGAAGGAGGAGGAGGAGGAGGACGAAGGAGAACCCAGACCCTCAAGGACACTATATTGACAGATGAGCGTCTTAAACATTCTGGCACCTTTCTCCCTAATAAACGAGGTACGGCCTAATAAACGAGGTACAGCCTAATAAACGAGGTACGGGTGTTTATCAACCACTGCACACAAACGAAGAAGAAGAAGAAGAAGGAGGAGGAGGAGGAAGAAGAAGAGGAAGAAGAAGAAGGAGGAGGAGAGAAGAAGGAGGAGGAGGAGGAAGGAGGAGGAGGAGGAGGAGGAGGAGGAGGAGGAGGAAGAAGAAGAGGAAGAAGAAGAAGGAGGAGGAGGAAGAGGAAAAAGAAGAAGAAGAAGAAGAGGAAGACGAAGGAGGAGGAGAAGAAGAAGAAGAACCCAGACCCTCACGGACACTATATTGGCAGAGGAGCGTCTAAAACATTCTGCCACCTTCCTCCCTAATAAACGAGGTACGGCCTAATAAACGAGGTACGGCCTAATAAACGAGGTACGGCCTAATAAACGAGGTTTGGGTGTTATCAACCACTGTGCACAAAACACCAAGAGCACAGC
The DNA here is from genome assembly GCF_041734735.1 of Babylonia areolata. Classification (NCBI taxonomy): domain Eukaryota; kingdom Metazoa; phylum Mollusca; class Gastropoda; order Neogastropoda; family Buccinidae; genus Babylonia; species Babylonia areolata. The sequence continues at coordinate 53,138,183 of NC_134899.1, read as the reverse complement.
AACACATTTCAATGAGCAATCCATAATATCATTTCTTTTTTTTTTTCTTTTTTCAACTGGATACTTTGGGTCCATACTCGCAGCAGCCTTCTCTGTATTATCCAAGACTATTGTAGCGCTTATGCAAAAACAAGAGAGAGAGAGACAGACAGACAGAGACACAGACACACAGACACACACACATACAGAGAGAGAGAGAGAGAGAGAGCAACAACAACAAAAAAACATTGATATAATTATGCAAAGCGCCACCCCTATTGCGAGATATTATATCACTGCCCAACAAGTATCACCCCCTACCCTTTTTCCTATTTTATGGCTAGTCATCCACACCCCTCTGTCGCCTGGCTTCAATCCGCTGTGTGTGTGTTGCTGGTGTCCTCCATCTAACGACCGTTAGATTTCTTGGCGAGGCTAGTTGGGTCAAGATTTACAATTCAGCGCACAACTCGTTACCCTGACCTTGGGAGCGCTTTTACGAGTGATTTGCTCGGCATGTTTCGGGCGACAACACGGCGATCAGACAGTGTATGCAAGAAGGAGGAGGTATAAAATGATGGGTTGTTGCTGTTAGTCGCTGGCTTCGCTCTTTCTCTGTATCTCCGTCTCTCCGTTTGTGTGAGTGTCTGTGTGTGTGTGTGTGTGTGTGTGTGTGTGTGTGTGTGTGTGTCTGTCTCTAGGGAACTGTTTATGCATCTGTTGATGTTTTCTCTGTCTCTGTTTCTGCCTGTCTATATGTTGTTTTTTGTTTGTCTGTCTGTCTGTCTGTCTGTCCGTCCGTCCCTGTTTCGGTGTCGGTGGCTGTGTCTCTCTCTGTCTCTGCCTGTCCATCTGTATGTCTGTCTGTCGTTTATACTTCAAGTGCGAAATAAACAAAAACAAAAAACAAAACAAACAAACAAACACACAAATGTATAGATATGTATGTATGTATAAGATTTGACCAGAGCGGTATATGCGAAGAAAACGTCATTTGCTTTTGGGCCTCTTTCCAAATGAATGGTAGAGGAAAACAAGCGGAAGGAATCAATAATTCAATTATTCATTCGGTTGGTAAGTCAGTCATTCATTCAGTCAGTCCTACCGTCTGTCTGTCTGTCAGTTTATCAGCTAATCCGCCAGTGTTAGATACACAGTCATCTTGAAATCCAATGCTGACTACAAGGGAAAGTATACAGAGTAAGGTCAATTTTCTAACTCAACAACAACACCACCAGGATAACAGAACATTGTTATTTCATAATATTGATTTTAAACAACCTCTTCTTCTATGTTTACAGGTCCAGCTTCAACCAACCGGTGTTTAAGTCATTATGACCCCCACTACCCCTTTCACACTTTCATAATCATCATACCCCATCATATCTGCTGCAGTCCTGCCCGCTCCACCAAGCGCTCCGAGAGAAAACCTGGCCCGACCCAATCCCAGCAGGCCCGGAAGCTCTACGGAGGACTAGGGGGAGGACCTGCGACGTACTGCCGCCTTCGTCGAGGAGACGGGGGGGGGGGGGGGATCCATCTGATAAATGACGAACGAGAC
>NC_134899.1:53104143-53119143 GCF_041734735.1 Babylonia areolata | reverse complement strand
AGAGAGAGAGAGGAAAACTGCGTTTCAGACAATGTGCAGGTCTACGTTTTTGTTCCTTGAAGAAAAAAAATTTAAAAATAATAGTTACAAGAGACTCACGAGATAAATCCTTACACAACAGCTGCACTCTTCGAGAAAGTATTACAAGACAATTTCCATCACACGGTGTTTCATGAAAGTGGCATGTACCCCCCCCCCCCCCCCCCCCCCCCCCCCCCCCCCCCCCCCCCCCCACATAAAACAGTGACCTATGTGTCTATAGGGGGAAGTATGTATCCGGTCTTACAGCCCTGGGGAAATAGATAGGTCTGGCACATTACAAAGGAGACTCGTGAGAGTCTGGGGGGGGGGTTTGGTGTGTAACGTTACCATACTGAGCTACTGAGGTCACGAGAGAGAAGAGAAAAAAAGGGAGAGAGAGAGAAGAAGAAGAAGAAGAAGAAGAAGAAGCAGCGAGAGAAAGAGAGTGCTGATAGAGAGGGGGAGAGAGAGGGGGAGGGAGGGAGAGACCGACCAACCAATTGACAGACAGACACACACACACAAAGACAGTAGAGAGACAGACAATGTGCAGAAAGAAAGAGTGAGAGAAATTGAAGAGAGGGAGGTTAACACAAAACATACAACTGGAGCCAGGCGATGATCGAGGCGCACACACACACACACACACACACACACACACACACGCAACACACACACGCACGCACACACACACACACACACACACACACATACACACCACTCAACACACACACACACACACACACACACACACACACACACACACACACACACACAGAGACAGCAGGGAGGCAGACAATGTGCAGAAAGAAAGAGTGAGAGAAATTGAAGAGAGGGAGGTTAACACAAAACATACAACTGGAGCCAGGCGATGATCGAGGCGCACACACACACACACACACACACACACACACACACGCAACACACACACGCACGCACACACACACACACACACACACACACATACACACCACTCAACACACACACACACACACACACACACACACGCGCGCGCGCGCGCGCGCGCGCACGCACGCACTCACACGCGCGCACACACACACACACACACACACACAGAGGAAAATTGCGTTTCAGACAATGTGCAGGTCTACGTTTTTGTTCCTTGAAAAAAAAAAAAAAAAAAAAAGTTACAAGAGACTCACGAGTTAAATCCTTACACAACAGCTGCACTCTTCGAGAAAGTATTACAAGACAAATTCCATATCACGAGGTTTCATGAAAGTGGCATCTACCCCCCCCCCTCCCCCCCCCCCCCCCCCCCCACACACACACACACACATAAAACAGTGACCTATGTGTCTGTTGGGGGAAGTATGTATCCGGTCTTACAGCCCTGGGGAAATAGATAGGTCTGGCACCATACAAAGGAGACTCGTGAGAGTCTGGGGGGGGGGTTGGTGTGGTTACCATACTGAGCTACTGAGGTCACGAGAGAGAAGAGAAAAAAGGGAGAGAGAGAGAGAAGAAGAAGAAGCAGCGAGAGAAAGAGAGTGCTGATAGAGAGGGGGAGAGAGAGGGGGAGGGAGGGAGAGACCGACCAACCAATTGACAGACAGACACACACACACACACACACACACACACACACACACACACACACACACACACACAGAGAGACAGAAAGACAGTAGAGAGACAGACAATGTGCAGAAAGAAAGAGTGAGAGAAATTGAAGAGAGGGAGGTTAACACAAAACATACAACTGGAGCCAGGCGATGATCGAGGCGCACACACACACACACACACACACACACACACACGCAACACACACACACACACACACACAACACTCAACACACACACGCACACACACACACAGACACACACACACAACACTCAACACTCAACACTCAACACACACACACACACACACACACACACACACACACACAGACACACACACACAACACTCAACACTCAACACTCAACACACACACACACACACACACACACACACACACACACACACACACGAAAACTGCGTTTCAGACAATGTGCAGGTCTACGTTTTTGTTCCTTGAAAAAAAAAATTAATAGTTACAAGAGACTCACGAGAGAAATCCTTACACAACAGCTGCACTCTTCGGGAAAGTATTACAAGACAAATTCCATCACACGGTGTTTCATGAAAGTGGCATCTACCCCCCCACATAAAACAGTGACCTATGTGTCTGTTGGGGGAAGTATGTATCCGGTCTTACAGCCCTGGGGAAATAGATAGGTCTGGCACCATACAAAAGAGACTCGTGAGAGTCTGGGGGTTTGGTGTGTAACGTTACCATACTGAGCTACTGAGGTCACGAGAGAGAAGAGAAAAAAAGGGAGAGAGAGAGAGAAGAAGAAGAAGAAGAAGAAGAAGCAGCGAGAGAAAGAGAGTGCTGATAGAGAGGGGGAGAGAGAGGGGGAGGGAGGGAGAGACCGACCAACCAATTGACAGACACACACACACACACACACACACACACACACACACACACACACACAGAGAAAGCAGGGAGACAGACAATGTGCAGAAAGAAAGAGTGAGAGAAATTGAAGAGAGGGAGGTTAACACAAAACATACAACTGGAGCCAGGCGATGATCGAGGCGCGCGCACACACACACACACACACACACACACACACACACACACACACACAGAAAGACAGTAGAGAGACAGACAATCTGCAGAAAGAAAGAGTGAGAAAAATTGAAGAGAGGGAGGTTAACACAAAACATACAACTGGAGCCAGGCGATGATCGAGGCGCGCGCGCACACACACACACACACACACACACACAACACACACACACACACGCAACACACACACACACACACACACACGCACACACACACAAAAAAAAACAAAAAGAAAACAGCAACAACAGACACAGAGTCAGCACGAAATGTTGACATGCTGACAATGAGAGGAAATGACAAACGCGATGTGATTTCACACACACACACAGACACACAGAGACACACACACACACACACACACACACACACACACACTTCCCCCAGTGGACTGTCCGCCATCTGACCAGGTGCCTTCTGTTGACCAGCCTTTGGGCGGTCAATGTAAATAAACCAACAGTGTCCAAGATTGCTATTTGCCCAGCGGATCAGTTCGGCCAAGCCTGGACTCTAAAGACAACACAAGCAGAGGGGAAAATGTCTGTCTGTCTGTCTGTCTGTCTGTATGTCTGTCTGTCTGTCTGCATGTGTGGTCTGTCTGTATGTCTGTCTGCCTGTCTGTCTGACTGTTTACATGTACGTCTGTCTGTCTACATGTCTGTTTTGTCTGTCTACATGTCTGTCTTGTCTGTCTGATGTCTGTCTGACTACATGTCTGTCTGTCTGCATTTCTGTTAACATGTCTGCCTGCCTACATGTCTGTCTCTCTGCCCGTCTGTCTACATGTCTGTCTGATGTATGTATATGTGTCTGTCTGTCTGTCTGTCTGTCTGTCTGTCTGTCTATCTATCTATCTATCTATATCTGTCTGTTAACATGTCTGCCTGTCTACTTGTCTGTCTGCCTGTCTACATGTCTGCCTGTCTGCATGTATGTTTGTCTCTCTGTTAACATGTCTGTATACATGTCTGTCTCTCTGTTAACATGTCTGTCTGCCTGCCTACATGTCTGCCTGTCTGCATGTATGTATGTCTGTCTGTCTACATGTCTGTCTGCCTGTTAACATGTCTGTCTGCCTGTCTACATGTATGTCCGTCTCTCTGTTAACATGTCTGTCAGTCTACATGTCTGTCTGTCTGATGTCCGTCTATATGTCTGTCTCTCTCTCTCTCTACATGTCTGTTCTCTCTGTCTCTCTACATATCTGTTCTGTCTGTCTACATACATGTCTATCTGTCTGTCTGCCTGTCTGTCCGTCTACACGTCTGTCTGTCTGTCTACACTGTCTACATGTCTGTCTCTCTGATGTATGTCTGTCTACATGTCTGTCTACATGTCTGTCTGTCCGTCTGTCTGTCTACACGTCTGTCTGTCTGCTTACATGTCTGTCTGTCTGTTTACATGTTTTCCTCTTTTGCTGAGCGGTGGCCCAGTGATACGGCACCCACCCAGGAGGCCAGTATCCATGGGTTCGAATCTTGCAGTTACACGGACCGGCGTTTTTACTCTACGCTCCACTAGACCTTCGAGTGGAGGTGTGGGTGCTAGTCTTTCGGGTGAGATGATAATCCGAGGTCTCATATGCAACAACACAACACAACACAATGTAATGTAATGTAATGTAATGTAAACGCAATACACAACACAACACAAGACATTACACTGGAACACAATATACTACCGTACAACACAATACAACACAAAACAGTACAATACAATACAGTACAATACAATACAATACAGTACACTAACACCACACTGGAACATAATACAATACAATACAATGCAGTACAATACAATACAATACAACACAACGCAACGCAGTACAATACAATGGACCCAAAGTAGGCAGAAGCTGTTCAGATATCATGGATGTAGAATGAATAAGAACATCGTCAAAGTGGAACTGGTCTATTGAGAAAGGCTTTGAAACAAATACGGAATGTTGGGTTGGGAACTGGTATAATCTAATTAACAAGGAAAAGGGCTTGGCGTGGGAGTAACGTCTCGCTTTTATAAACTTCATTTACAAGCCGAGAACATGATTAATGTCGATGTTGCCACACACACACGCGCACACACGCACACACACACCCATCACACGCACACGCGCGCACACACACACACACACACACACATCCACACAGAGACAACACGCACACACACACACACACAACACACACACACACACACACACACACACACACACAAAACACAACACGCACACACACACACACACAACACACACACACACACACACACACACACACACACACACCACAACACACACACCACACAAACACACAACACACACACACACACACACCATCACACTCTCAGCGCAAATCGCAACCTTGGATCTCTTCCATCACCTCATCACCTCACGACACCCCCCACTCCCACCCCCACCCCTACCCCCACCTCACACACCTCTCCGACAACCTGCACCTCATTAACGGTACACTCCGGGAGGTGGCGCTGACTTCCTGTTTAGTTTTGTTTTCATTTTGTTCTCTTGCCTTGTTGCCTTTGTTTGCATCATTGATGGGCAGAAGCGCATGCGCCTGAAAACTCATTTCCTGTTCCGGTTCTTCTTCGTGCGCTTCATGTTCTTGTTCTTGTTCTTCTTCTTTGTTCTTCTTCTTGTTTTTCTTCTTGTTTTTCTTCTCTGTTCCTTGTTTTTTTTCTTGTTCTTGTTTTTATCGTCTTGTCTTCGTCTTGTTCTCGTTCTTGTTCTTGTCTCTTGTTCTTGTTCTTCTTGTTCTTCTTGTTCTTCTTCTTCTTCTTCGTGTTTTTTGTTCTTATCTTGTTCTTGTTGTTCTTGTTGTTCTTGTTCTTTGTGTTCTTGTTCTCGTTCTTGTTGTCCAGTGGTCTGTCTTCTTCTTCACCGTCATCTTCTTCTTCTTCTTCATCTTCTTCCTTCCTCCCTCTCTCTATTCATATATCCATTTCTCTCTTTATCACCCCCTCCACCTCTCTAAACAACATATTTCCTCCCCCTCTAAATAAAACACCTCTCTCTCTCTCCTCCTCCTCCTCCTCCTCCTCCTCCTTCGCCGTGAAGAGTCACTAGGGTGTAGCACAGAAGAACTGTCCGCATATATGTTTGTCGAATACATACATATCCATACCACAATGTTTATCGTGAGGAAAACAAAAATGGTCCCCCGTCCCTACATAACACGCTGGAACCACCTTACCTAGGACGCCACCCCACCCCGCCCCCCAACGGTGACGCACTGACCTGCAGTGCCAGGGAATGGATAGGTCTGGCACCCGCGCTAAGGAGCCCCCTGAGAGCTCTAGAGGTGGTGTGCTTAACCTTCCCGCGTGACGGCCCTTGTGCCGAAGTTCTGTGCTTGAGAGGGACATAGACCTGGGAATGGGAGAGAGGAGGTGGAGGCGAGGGGTGGGGGGTGGGGCTGGGGAGGTGGAAAAGAAGGATGTGAATGAATGAATGATTGAATGAATAAATGAATGAGTGAGTGAAGGAAATCAATATGCGTTTGTGTAAAATAGAGCATGTATTATGCTTTGCTCTACTTGCTTCGCTTTGCTATCCTTTCGTGTTCTTCGTGCCTTTCAGTACAACCGAGAAAATAATTCAATATCTACTATCTATCTATCTATCTATCTATCTTATATATAATATATATATATAATATATATATATATATATAAATGAAGAAAAAGGGTGCAGTGATGCGTGACACAACCAATATACATTTCAAAGGAATAATATCCCAAAAAAAAAAGATATCAAGGAGAAAAAAGAAGAAAAAAGAAAAAAAGAAGAAGAAAAAAGGGAAAAAAAAGAAGAGAAGAAGAAAGAAGGAGAGGGAAGAGGAGGGGAAGAGAGAGAGAGAAGAGAAGCTTTTGCCGTGATGTCCCAAAAATTGTGGGGGTTGTGTGTGGTTGTGTGTGTGTGTGTGTTGTGCGCGTGTGTCTGTGTGTGTGTGTGTGTGCGGGGCCGGCGCGCTGTTGTGTCTGTGTGTGTGTGTGTGTGTGTGTGTGTGGTGTGTGTGTGTATGTGTGTGTGCTCCGGGTATCTGTGTGTGTATGTGTGTGTGTGTGGTGCGTGTGCATTGTGTGTGTGATGTGTGTGTGCGCGCTGTGTGTGTAAGTGTATGTTTGTGTTGTGTAAGTGTGTGAGTGTGTGTGTGTTGTGGTGCGTGCGTGCGTGCGTGTGTGTGTGTGTCTTGTGTGCGCGCCGCAGCGCGCGGTTTGTGTCGTAGTTCGCGGTTTGTGTGTGTGCGCTGTGGTGTGCGTGTGCGTGCTGTGTGTGTGATATGTATATAGATAGAGACAGACAGACAGAATAATCTGAAATGTACAACTTATAGGAAATACTGCTGAAAAGCAAATCCTGCTACTACTGCTACTGGTACTACTACTGCTACTGCTACTACTACTACTACTGATAATAATAGTAATAACAATAACAATGCGAGAAACATTTTTTTCTCTCGATTCAAAGACTTCCCCTCTTCCACATCACTGCAAATAGCTCTCGGCACTACATGAATCAGTTCCACAGACCAGAGAAGACAGAATCAAACGGGAGGTGGGTAGGAGGAGGTGAAGGAGGAAGGCGGGTGTGGTAGGGGGGGTTAGGGGGGGTAGGGGGGTAGGAAGGATGGGGGGGGGGGGAGAGAAGGCGGGAGACTCCAGTCGCGACCGACTGCCTAACAAACACCCGGGCCTCTCGGCAGCGCCACCCTACGGCCTGCATCATTAATGAGGGTCCCGTGATCCGTGATCGTGACGTGACAGGCGGCCGCCAGTTGTGGAGAGTGGGCGTGCGTGCGTGTGTGTGTGTGTGCGGGTGGGAGGCGAGGGGTGTGTTGGGTTGGGGAGGGGGGGGGAGGGAGGGAGGGGGAGAGACCGTGGTGTTTGGGGGTGGAGATCGGAAGGGATGTGGGGGCGTGGGTGGGTGGGTGGAGGGGTTTGGTTTTGGTGAAGTGATGGGACATGATAGAAGAGATTTAAGGGACGTAGCATGGTGTCAATGAAAGGAGGGAGGAGAGACAGAGAGAGAGGAACAGAGAGAGACAGAGAGAGAGGGGGGGGTGGTGGTGGTGAGAGAAACATAGATAAGGAGATAGACAAACTCAGAGAGAGAAAAATCAGAGCTCAAACTTCTTTTAATATTATTATTATTATTATTATATTCAAGGATTAAGATTTTGGGCAATGGCCCATTCTTCAACCTGTCCTTGCCAATCTATATCATTAAAAACAGCACAAAATATTTTTTAATGAAAAAGGGGAGAAAGAGAGAATTAAAAAAAAAAAAGGGGGGGGGGTTGGGGGGAAAGTCCCTCAAAAAAAAGTTAAAAACAACACACGCGCACTTTCACACACACACACCCACCCACGACCCCCCCCCAAACCCCCCCCCCCGCCCCCCCCCCCCCCCCCCCCCCCCCCCCCCCCCCCCCCCCAAACCCCCCCCCCCCCCCCCACCCCCCCCCCCCCCCCCCAAAAACCCCCACACCCCACACACACAGATTGAAAAAAAATGAATAGAGGGGAAAAGGGGGAGGAAAAGAAAAGAAACAGAGAGAGAGAGGGAAAATTTTAGACGACAAAGAGAGACAACCCGAGGAAAGAGACACACAACACAAGACAGAGGGGGGGAGAGAGGGCAGGGAAAAAACACCCGAGGAAAAAACAGGGGAGGGGAAGGCAAGAGAGAGGGGGAACAAAAAAAAGAGGAAAAGAGAGAGGAGGAGAGAAATTTTGGGGTTTAAACACAAACCCAAAACCCCCACACACACAACACAACCACACCCCAAACAAAGAAGATAATAGATAGATAGATAGATAAGATAGAGAGAAGAGGAAGGGGGAAAAGGGGGGGAGAAAGTGGGGAAAAGAGAGATGAGAGAGAGAGGTTTTTGAATGAATGAAAGAATAATTTTTTTTTTCTGGGGGGTAAAAAGATTTAACAATTTTGTTTTTTTTTTATCCAGCCCTCGAAAAGAAATAAAAAGACAAAAAAGAGAAAGAGAGGGGAAAGAAAAAGAGAGAAAACAGACAGACCAAAAACAACAGAAAAGAGAGAGGGGGTGGTATTTTTTTAAAAAGGTTTATATCCAAAATGAAAAAGGATAAGATTCGACGGGAAATTGGGTTTTGGCGTTTTTTTTGGGTTTTCTCCAAAATGGTTCACACTCTCAGTTCTGAACTTTGCCCAACAAAAAAAATTTTTAAAAAAAAAAAAAGAGGTGAAAGTCAAACTAAACTTTCAGTCTTTTGTGTCCCTCTAAAACTCACGCCAGGGAAATTATGACGAGATTCTTATTTCTGCACAACAATAGCATCTTCACATATTGGTTGTCCCTCCAAAGCACTGGTTTTCAATTACCGTTCCAGGAAAATGGTTTCAGTTCCTGCTTTAGACAGTGACCCTCATGAGCAAGTGTCACACACACACACACACACACACACACAACACACACACACACACACACACAAGAGAAAACGAGAGAGAGCAAGAGACAGAGACAGAAGAACAGAGAGAGTACAGACAGACACAGACAGGTACAGACGAGACAGACAGGTACAGACAGAGACAGACAGACAGACAGAGACAGACAGCATTCAGAGAGGACAGAGAGAGACAGACAGGCAGACATAGACAAACAGACAGTGGGAGGGGGAGTTAGAGAAAGACACACACACACACACACACACACACACAAAAATATATATTTTTTATATTTATATTAAAATATATATATATATATATATATATATTTTAAATATAAAACCCACAGCGGAAAAAAAGGGTAAGCCCGACCTTTTTTAGCATAAGAATTTCCCCACTTTTTTTAAATTTCAACGTATTTTAAGGGCTTCAAGTTTGGGGGGAAAAGAAAGAAAAGAAGAAGAAAAGAAGGAAAAGAAGAAGAAGAAGAAGGAAAAAAAAAAGAAAAAAGAAAAAAGAAGAAAAAAGAAATAAAAAAAAAATTGGGGGGGGTTGATTGATTTTTATTGAATCTTTAATGGGTAAAAGGAAATTTGGGGGCAATTAAAGGCCTTTTTACAATTCTGCCCTTTTAAAAGGCACAAAACGTAAAAAAAAAAAAAAAAAAAAAGGAACGACAAAAAAAACCTTAAAAAATTTAAAAAAATTTAAAAAAAATAAAATGATAAAAACGACAATAAGAAATTTGGGGAAAATGGAAAAAGTTATAAAAGTAACAAAGAAGAAGAAGAAGATATAAACATACGATTTAAATATATAATATATAAATGTTGTCTGTCTAGAGTTCACGAATAGCAACGACATGGACGCAAGGACAGGATACCGTATACTGGTGAATGATGACAACAGATGTGATGATATCACGAAAACTTGAGTTGAGCTTTCGTGGTAAAGAATGGCATTGGCAGAGCTGTACCCTTGTTCTAAAAAACGAAGGACATATCTCTTTGCATGGCTAGCGTTCGGGACTGAAAAAGGAAACCATTATCCTTCGCGAATGACTTGGGGGGGGCGGGGGGGGGGCTGGAAACGAACATGCGAAGTTGTAGTATGCCGATGTCTGTTCTTTGGAGTACAGGTGGGCCTACTTTTGAAAACAAAATGTACTTTCCTTCAGAAACGTAAATTCTCTCTCTGTCTCTGTCTGTCTGTCTGCCTGCCTGTCTGTCTGTCACTCTCTCTCTCTCTCTCTGTCTCTGTCTCTCTCTCTCTCTACCCCCTCACTCTGTGTCTGTCTTTCTCTCTCCGTCTCCCCTCTGTCTGTCTGTCTGTCTGTCTGTCTGTCTGTCTGTCTGTCTGTCTGTCTCTCTCTCTCTCTCATCCCTCATTCTGTGTCTGTCTGTCTCTATCTTTCTCTCTCTCGCCCCCCTCACTCTGTCTTTGTCTCTGTCTCTCTCTCTTTCTGTCTTTGTCTCCTCTCTATCTCTGTCTGTCTCTGTCTCTGTCTCCCCTCTGTCTGCTCTCATCGTTACCTTTATTCTGTCTACCCCTATCCCCCTCCCCTCCCTTCCACACACACACACAACACACACACACAAACACATCCAACATCCACACACACCACACACACGTCACACACACACACACACCGTCACACCCTCAGCACAAATCGCATCCCAGCAAAATCTCCTCCATCATCCAACACCTCCCCGACACCCCCAACACCCCTCTATCTCCCCCCCCTCACCCCCCCCCCCGCCCCCCCTCGACCACCACCACCAACCACCACCCTCTCCTCCTCCGTTGATCACGTGTGCCTCATTAATGATGCACTCAGTAGGTGGCGCTGCCCAAAGGACGCCACCCATTCATCCCCCACCGCCCCACCCCCCTTTTTTTTTTTAACTCAGTCTTAAGCGTCACCCCCCCACTCACCACCACCACCACCACCACAACCACCTCCACCACGACCCCCCCACCCACACACTTACTCTCTCTCTGTCCCTCCCTCTGATTGTATCGTCTTCGGCTGGCCAATTGCACCTCGGAGTCTAGGCTGTGTATTGATCTATAGGTGTCGCGGAAGGCAATCAGAAGAAAGAGGGATTCTTGATGGTTCTGTTGTTTCGCTTCTTCTTCTTATTTCTTCTTCTTCTTCTTCCTTCTTCTTCTTCTTCAGGAAAATGTTGACAAGATTTATTTTGTTGCATGTGTTGTTGTTGTTGTTGTTGTTGTTGTGTTTGTTTTCTTTGTGGCTGCATTGTTAAAAGTGTTTAATGTGTTTGAAGTCAATTGTTCTTGTTTCGTTTGTTTTACAGTACATGCATTTTTTTTCCCCAAGCCCTCTTTACAGGATACATTTCAATTTTAAGCACACCGATAGCTTATTCCATAAAAGAACATTTACTGGGTGGAAAGAGAGATAGAGAAGGACGGGGGAAGAGAGACAATGCGGGAAAGACAGAGACACACTGGGACAGAGAAAGAGGGAAAGAAAAGAAGCGGAGAGAGAGAAGAAGAGAGAGAGGGGGGAAGAAGGAAGCGAAGATAGAGAGAGAGGGGGGGTAGAAAAGGAAGCGAAGATAGAGAGAGGGAGGGTGGGGGAAGAGAAAAGAGCGAAGAGGAGGAGAGAGGGGGGGGGGGGGAAGAAAGCGAGAGAGAGAGAGAGAGAGAGAGAGAGAGAGATAGGGAAAGAAATGTAGCGACGAAGAGAGAGAGATCGGGAAAGAAATGAAGCGGAAGAGAGAGAGACAGACAGAGAGAGAGAGAGAGAGAGAGAGGAGAGAAGGGGTTAGGAGAGGGGAAGAAAAGCGAAGAGAGAGAGAGAGAGAGATAGGGAAAGAAATGTAGCGAAGACGAGAGAGAGAGATAGGGAAAGAAATGTAGCGAGAAGAGAGAGAGAGAGAGAGAGAGGGAAAGAAATGAAGCGAAAAGAGCGAGAGAGAGAGATAGGGAAAGAAATGTAGCGAAAAGAGAGAGAGAGAGAGAGGGGAAAGAAATGAAGCGAAAAGAGAGAGAGAGAGAGATAGGGAAAGAAATGTAGCGAAGAGAGAGAGGAGAGAGATAGGGAAAGAAATGTAGCGAAGAGAGAGAGAGAGATAGGGAAAGAAATGAAGCGAAGAGAGAGAGAGAGATAGGGAAAGAAATGAAGCGAAGAGAGAGAGAGAGAGAGAGAGAGAGAGACAGAGAGAGACAGACAGGGAGACAGAGAGAGAGAGACAGAGAGAGAGAAGGGGTTAGGACAGGGGGAAGAAAACGAAGAGTAAGAGTGAGAAGAATCACACAGGTGATGGATATCTTTGCAAAAAATATTTTGCACAATTCATATCCCCGCCCCACCCCCCACCCCCCCACCCCACCCCCCCCCCCCCACCCCCCCCCCCCCCCCCCCACCCCCAAAAAAAGTAAACTTCAGACACATTCACGTCACACACTCATACTAAATATGGTTTGAACGGCAACAACACACAACACACAAGACAACACGTGACGGGAATACTCAAAGTTCTCCTCCAAAGATTCCGTTTCCCTCCAGGCAGTCCAGGGACACAGACTCCTCCCCAGGGTCTTCTCCACAGCTTGGCTGCCCTCCACAGTGGTGCCACCAGCGGTTACTGTGCTGCTGGGGCTGCTAGGTCTGGGCCCAGCGCCTCCCCAAACCTCTTTAAACCAAATAGCAAAACTGTCTGTTCATCGTTGCCAACGTCCGTGCTTATGCTGTTGTCTCTGTATCGTCTCTTGCCTTGTCTGTTTAGTCCCGTCAGTTACATGTGTGTGAGGTTGTGTGTCAGTGTGCCATGTACAATTTCAAACAAACAGCAAAACTATCTGTTCATCGTTGCCAACGTCCGTGCTTATGCTGTTGTCTCTGTATCGTCTATTGCCTTGTCTGTTTAGTCCCGTCAGTTACACGTGTGTGAGTGTGTGTGAGTGTGCCCATGTACAATTTCAAACCAAACAGCAAAGCTATCTGTTCATCGTTGCCAACGTCCCGTGCTTATGCTGTTGTCCTCTCTGTATCGTCTATTGCCTTGTCTGTTTAGTCCCGTCAGTTACATGTGTGCGAGTGTGTGCCTGGTGCCCTGTACAATTTCACTAGCTTAAGTTCAATCACGCAGCACCCACACCATTATACTACAGGCGCAATAGCCGAATGGTTTAAAGCGTTGGACTTTCACTCTGAGGGTCCGGGGTTCGAATCTCGGTGTCGCCTGGTGGGTAAAGGGTGGAGTTTTTTCCGATCTCCCAGGTCAACATATGTGCAGACCCTGCCCAGTGCCTGAACCCCCTTCGTGTGCATACGCACGCAGAAGATCAAATACGCAAAGTTAAAGATCTTGTAATCCATGTCAGCGTTCGGTGGGCTATGGAAACAAGAACATACTCAGCATGCACACCCCGAAAACGGAGTTATGGCTGCCTACATGGTCGGGTAAATAAACAAAATCGGTCATACACGTAAAATGTTGCATGTTTGTCTGAGTGTGTATGTGTGCGTGCCTGAAATATGATTGAAACGACACAGGAAACGAATGATGAGCGCCCAATGACAGCCATCAGTCGGCTCTACCCAGGTAGGCAGGCCTGTTGAGCAAATGACCCTGTGTTTGTAAAGCGCTCAGAGCTTGGTCTCGACCGAGAATAGGCACTATATAAGTATCCTTATTAACTCTCTCCATACGAACGGCGGAAAGAGGACGACGTTAACAGCGTTTCACCCCAATTACCATCATCAAAATATTGCATGCGTAAGGCTCTAATACTGAAGACGTGAATGTTGACAAAGAATACCACAATTCTGACGACGGAAGCTAAAGGTTGGGTCATTCAGACACCCACTGGACATCCGAGGGGTCTGTGTAGAGGAGAAGACAGGACTGGCCGTACTGAGTGAGTTAAACCTGTCTATGATAAACACGCAATTCCTTAATTCGTCATCTTCGTCATGGTATCATCTTTTAGCTTCTTTCTGTCTTTCCAATCCAATCATGATATGAAGTGCTAGTAATTACATATTACATATTATACATTCATATTCGATTATACTAACAATAAGCAGAACGCCTCAGTGGAAATCATTCTAATAATGAAACAAAAGATTAAGTAAAAATCAAGTGGAAGCAAATAATATTATTTTTTCCTTATCATTGTAGCAGTGATATTTTAAACACTTTGACAAAAATGGAATCCTACTACCAAGTTTGGAAACAGTATGATAATATGATAACATTGAGGTGGGGGCGGGGGGGGGGGGGGGGGGGGGGTAAGCCCCAAAAATGACAGCAAGTGCACATTTGAATCCATTTATCCAAGTTACTCAAACCACGCTATAACGTTATATCAAGATTTACACCAAAAAAATGTTCTTAGTGCTTTTTCAACCCTCACCTCAGCACTTGGATCACAGAGTCAAAAGTTTTCTGCGGTGTTAATCCGAACGACCGCACAGGTTCGACAACAAAACAGGTTGTGAAGAGAGCACGTGCATGCCTGAGCTCTTGCCTGAACACTCGCATCAGGAAAATAAATGTTCACCCGAGCGCCCCATGTGTCTCGTGCAACCACACATATAACAAAGTTGACTCTTTCAAACAAACTGTTATGCCATACGAAAAAAAACAACAACAACAAAAAACTCCGTCTGCTTCGATGTGATGACTTTCATCACACTCTCTGAACACCCAACAATAATCCTAAGAGGCACGCTGAAAACCCAGCAAGGATCCGAACTGGCTGTGTGAAAACCCAGCAAGGATCCGAACTGGCTGTGTGAAAACCCAGCAAGGATCCGAACTGGCTGTGGGAAAACCCAGCAAGGATCCTAACAGGCTGTCTGAAAAACCCAGCAAGGATCCTAACAGGCTGTCTGAAAAACCCAGCAAGGATCCTAACAGGCTGTCTGAAAAA
>NC_134899.1:53096535-53099035 GCF_041734735.1 Babylonia areolata | reverse complement strand
GGAGAGAGAAGGAAAGAGATAGAGAGGAGATAGAGAGAGAGAAGGATAGAGATAGAGAGGAGAGAGAGAGAGAAGGATAGAGATAGAGAGGAGATAGAGAGAGAGAGGGGGGGAGGGAGAAAGAGAGAGAGAGAGAGAGAGAGAGAGAGAGAGAGAGCAGAGAAAATTAGAATTGGAGACATCACACTCACACACACACACACACACACACACACACACACACACACACCCATGCATCATTATTTCTAACCCCGGATCTCAACTCTACAAATTATTCATGGCAAACAGGGAAACGGTGTCGGCCAGTTTCCCCCCCCCCCCCCCCCCCCCCCTTCAGGACGTAACCAGGAACAATAACATCGTCCGGCGATCTCACCGTATTTAGGCAACCAAAGCTTGTATTATCTTTTTTTTTCTCCCTTGCTCTTCCGTATTCATCAAGCAATTGGATGCTTTCTGTTTTGAATCAAAGCGAACTACACAGATGCTTCCAACTGACTGCTGGCAAGTTTGCGAGAGGGTAGTGGGTGGGGGAAAGGGGGTGGAGGTGGAAGGGGGGGGAGGGGGGAGGGGCCTGGGTAGGGACAAAGAAAACAAATCGAAAGTTTCACTCACTGCAGGGATGTGCCCTTTCCGAAATGGGGTTTGGGCATATTATGTGGTCAGCTAATGTATTTTGTATTTTTTTTTTTGTATTTCCTTTTATCACAACAGATTTCTCTGTGTGAAATTCGGGCTGCTCTCCCCAGGGAGAGCGCGTCGCTACACTACAGCGCCACCCCTTTTTTTTGGTAATTTTTCCTGCGTGAAGTTTTATTTGTTTTTCCTATTGAAGTGGGTTTTTCTACAGAATTTTGCCAGGAAACAACCCTTTTGTTGCCGTGGGTTCTTTTACGTGCGCTAAGTGCATGCTGCACACGGGACCTCGGTTTATCGTCTCATCCGAATGACTAGCGTCCAAACAACCACTCAAGGTCTAGTGGAGGGGGAGAAAATATCGATGGCTGAGTAGTGATTCGAACCAGCGCGTTCAGATTCTCTCGCTTCCTAGGCGGACGCGTTACCTCCAGGCCATCACTCCACTTGATATATATCTACACCCATTCTTTTTTCTGTCTGTCTTTTTTTTTTTTTTTTTAAATCAATTTGTTGTGATCTGTTATCAGTAATTTGAAAAAAAAAGAACATTAGCTTTGTATCGAATCTAATCTTAAAGAGAAAAAAAAAGAGGATTGTACTTATGTTAAAAGAATAAGAGCCAGGCAGAGCAAACAAAATGCGTGTGATCATCAAAGGCACACACATAATTATTGTATTGTATTGTATTGTATTGTATTGTATTGCTTTGCATTGCATCGTGCTGCATTATAAAGTGTTATAAAGTATTGTATTGTGTTGTGTTGTACCGCATTGTACGGATTTACTCTAATGTCACACCATATTTTTTTCTGTGTGAAATTGAGGCTGCACTCCCCATGGAGAGCGCGTCGCCTCAGTCCAGTGATATTCTTGTTTCTTCCTGGGGGGTTTTCTGTCTATGTAAATATGTGTTTCTACCAAAGTGAAATTTTCGTCATAATACGTTTTCCATACGACCAGTACATCGTGGTAACGTCAAACGTCATGTCATGAATATTGTAACACACTTTCAGATAAAAGAATCCAAATCCGAACATCTCAATGGTTACCATGGCTGTGAAATTCGGCTCAAAGCATTTCTATATTACACACACCTTGAGCTAACAACGTCAGCCCAATATCATTCTTAATGTGTGTGTGTGTGTGTGTGTGTGTGTGTGTGTGTGTTTCCTTGATTCAGTAGTGGTAGCTTGTTTGGTTCGTTGGAACACACACACACACACACACACACACACACACACGACACACACACACACACACACACACACACACACATACACACACACACACACACACACACACACACACGCATACGCATACACACACACACACACACACACACGCACACACACACACACACACACAGCAACACAGAGAGAAAAGGAACAAAGAGAGATCAAGAAACAGACCACGCCCCCCCCACCCCCCACCCACCCAAGCCAAAGTGTCCAATAAAGAAAATCGCCAGCCCAACCCCCTAGAGCCCAAAGGCGGGGAGCGAGATGTTTTATGAGCCCATTGGTCACTCTCTACACGCCCCTTCTGACCCCTCTTACTGCCCTTCAAGCGTCGCCAGCCTGTCACAAGGGAGACAAATCACGCTTGAATGACCTCCCTTGTGACAAGGGGAAGGGGAAGGGGGGGTGCGGGGGGGGGGGGGGGGATTGTCTTCGAAGGAAAAGTGTTGGCTTCAAGTAAGGTGTCCTAATTTTTTTTTTTTTTTTTTTTTTTTTTTTTTTTTTGGATCGGCGTTTTCGAGATTTCGGCAACGTTAGGTTGTACCCACTGTGGATCAGCACTGAATATCCTCTTTCAATGAAATACCATTTGTATCCGTGTGTTTTAAAGGTCATGCGTTATT
>NC_134899.1:53074035-53084035 GCF_041734735.1 Babylonia areolata | reverse complement strand
GCGAAGAGAGAGAGAGGGGGAGAAGAAAAGCGAAGAGAGAGAGAGAGAGAGGGGGGGGGGAGAAAGGAAGCGAAGAGAGAGAGATGGGGGGGGGGGAGAAGAAAAGCGAAGAGAGAGAGAGGGGGAGAAGAAAAGCGAAGAGAGATAGGGAAGAAATGAAGCGAAAAGAGAGAGAGAGATAGCGAAAGAAATGAAGCGAAGAGAGAGAGAGAGATAGGGAAAGAAATGAAGCGAAGAGAGAGAGAGAGAGATAGGGAAAGAAATGTAGCGAAAAGAGAGAGAGAGAGATAGGGAAAGAAATGAAGCGAAGAGAGAGAGAGAGAGAGAGAGAGAGAGAGAGATAGGGAAAGAAAAGAAGCGAAGAGAGAGAGAGAGAGAGAGAGAGAGAGAGAGGGAAAGAAATGAAGCGAAGAGAGAGAGAGAGAGGGAAAGAAATGAAGCGAAGAGAGAGAGAGAGAGAGAAAGAAATGAAGCGAAGAGAGAGAGAGATAGGGAAAGAAATGAAGCGAAGAGAGAGAGAAAAACGAAGAGTAAGAGTGAGAAGAATCACACAGGTGACGGATATCTTTGCAAAAATATTTGCACAATTCATATCCCCGCCCCCCCCTACACACACCCCCACCCCCACCCCCCCAAAAAAAGTAAATTCAGACACATTCACTCACACACTCATACTAAATATGGTTGAACGGCAACAACACACAACACACAAGCACAACACGTGACGGGAATACTCAAAGTTCTCCTCCAAAGATTCCGTTTCCCTCCAGGCAGTCCAGGACACAGACTTCTCCCCAGGGTCTTCTCCGCAGCTTGGCTGCCCTCCACAGTGGTGCCACCAGCGGTTACTGCTGCTGCTGCTGCTGCTGCTGGGGCTGCCAGGTCTTGCTTGGCCCAGCGCCTCCCCAAACCTCTTTAAACCAAATAGCAAAACTGTCTGTTCATCGTTGCCAACGTCCGTGTTTATGCTGTTGTCTCTGTATCGTCTATTGCCTTGTCTGTTTAGTCCCGTCAGTTACATGTGTGTGAGTGTGTGTCAGTGTGCCCATGTACAATTTCAAACCAAACAGCAAAACTATCTGTTCATCGTTGCCAACGTCCGTGCTTATGCTGTTGTCTCTGTATCGTCTATTGCCTTGTCTGTTTAGTCCCGTCAGTTACATGTGTGTGAGTGTGTGTCAGTGTGCCCATGTACAATTTCAAACCAAACAGCAAAGCTATCTGTTCATCGTTGCCAACGTCCGTGCTTATGCTGTTGTCTCTGTATCGTCTATTGCCTTGTCTGTTTAGTCCCGTCAGTCACATGTGTGCGAGTGTGTGCCTGTGTGTCCTGTACAATTTCACTAGCTTAAGTTCAATCACGCAGCACCCACACCATTATACTACAGGCGCAATAGCCGAATGGTTAAAGCGTTGGACTGTCAATCTGAGGGTCCGGGGTTCGAATCTCGGTAACGGCGCCTGGTGGGTAAAGGGTGGAGATTTTTCCGATCTCCCAAGTCAACATATGTGCAGACCTGCCCAGTGCCTGAACCCCCTTCGTGTGCATACGCACGCAGAAGATCAAATACGCAAGTTAAAGATACTGTAATCCATGTCAGCGTTCGGTGGGTTATGGAAACAAGAACATACTCGGCATGCACACCCCCGAAAACGGAGTATGGCTGCCTACATGGTCGGGTAAATAAACAAAAACGGTCATACACGTAAAATGTTACATGTCTGAGTGTGTATGTGTGCGTGCCTGAAATATGATTGAACGACACAGGAAACGAATGATGAGCGCCCAATGACAGCCATCAGTCGGCTCTACCCATGTAGGCAGCCTGTTGAGCAAATGACCCCGTGTTTGTAAAGCACTTAGAGCTTGGTCTCCGACCGAGGATAGGCGCTATATAAGTATCCTTATTAACTCTCTCCATACGAACGGCGAAAGAGACGACGTTAACAGCGTTTCACCCCAATTACCATCATCAAAATATTGCAAGCGTAAGGCTCTTATACTGAAGAGGTGAATGTTGACAAAGAATACCACAATTCTGACGACGGAAGCTAAAGGTTGGGTCATTCAGACACCCACTGGACATCCGAGGGGTCTGTGTAGAGGAGAAGAGAGGACTGGCCGTACTGAGTGAGTTAAACCTGTCTATGATAAACACGCAATTCCTTAATTCGTCATCTTCGTCATGGTATCATCTTTTAGCTTCTTTCTGTCTTTCCAATCCAATCATGATATGAAGTGCTAGTAATTACATATTATACATTCATATTCCTTTATACTAACAATAAGGAGAACGCCTCAGTGGAAAGCATTCTAATAATGAAACAAAAGATTAAGTAAAATCAAGTGGAAGCAAATAATAATATTTTTTTCCCTTATCATTGTAGCAGTGATATTTTAAACACTTTAACAAAAATGGAATCCTACTACCAAGTTTGGAAACAGTATGATAATATGATAACATTGAGGTGAGGGGGGGGGGGCGGGGCGGGGGGGGCGGGGGGAGGGGGGTAAGCCCCAAAAATGACAGCAAGTGCACATTTGAATCCATTTATCCAAGTTACTCAAACCACGCTATAACGTTATATCAAGATTTACACCAAAAAAATGTTCTTAGTGCTTTTTCAACCCTCACCTCAGCACTTGGATCACAGAGTCAAAAGTTTTCTGCGGGTGTAATCCGAACGACCGCACAGGTTCGACAACAAAACAGTTGTGAAGAGAGCACGTGCATGCCTGAGCTCTTGCCTGAACACTCGCATCAGGAAAATAAATGTTCACCCGAGCGCCACGTGCGCCTCGTGCAACCACACATATAACAAAGTTGACTCTTTCAAACAAACTGTTATGCCATACGAAAAAAAACAACAACAACAAAAAACCCCGTCTGCTTCGATGTGATGACTTTCATCACACTCTCTGAACACCCAACAATAATCCTAAGAGGCACGCTGAAAACCCAGCAAGGATCCGAACTGGCTGTGTGAAAACCCAGCAAGGATCCGAACTGGCTGTGTGAAAACCCAGCAAGGATCCGAACTGGCTGTGTGAAAACCCAGCAAGGATCCGAACTGGCTGTCTGAAAACCCAGCAAGGATCCTAACTGGCTGTCTGAAAAACCCAGCAAGGATCCTAACAGGCTGTCTGAAAACCCAGCAAGGATCCTAACTGGCTGGTTGAAATCCCAGCAAGGATCCTAAATGGCTGTCTGAAAGCCCAGCAAGGATTCTAACTGGCTGGTTGAAACCCCAGCAAGGACCCTAACAGCCTTTCTGAAAACCCCAGCAAGGACCCTAACTGGCTCGTTGAAATCCCAGCAAGGATTCTAACTGGCTGTCTTAAAAACCCAGCAAGGATTCTAACTGGCTGGTTGAAACCCTAGCAAGGATTCTAAGTGGCTGGTTGAAATTCCAGCAAGTTCCGGCCTGCTGACCAAGACTGAAGGTGGAGATGCACTGGACTGCCTCCCACTGACCCCAATCGCTGTGTGTGTGTGTGTGTGTGTGTGTGTGTGTGTGTGTGTGTGTGTGGTGTGTGTGTGTGGTGTGTATGTGTGTGTGTGTGTGTGTGTGTGTGTGTGTGTTTGTGTGTGTGTGTTTTTTTTTTGTTTTTTGTTTCGTGTGTGTGTGTGTGTGTGTGTGTGTGTGTGTGTGTGTGTGTGTGTGTGTGTGCCTGACTACTTTTTTTTTTTTACCTCCTTTGTTTGTTTTTTCGTGAATTCCCAGACTAATTTACAGACTTACGTTACAGGGGTAGCATGGAAACAGGACAGTAAGTGTTTATTCACTTTTCCCTCGATAACAAAAAAAATTCGATTTCAATTTCAATTTTAGTATCAATTTCGATTTCCATTTCCGTTCCGATTTCGATTTCGATTTCGATTTCCACCCACACCCCCTTCCTGTCTCTCTCTCTCGGTCTCTTTCTCTGCCTATCTGTCTGTCTGTCTGTCTCTCTCTCTCTCTGTCTTTCTGCCTCTGTCTCTGTCCTTTCTCCATGCCCCCCCCCTCCTGTTTCCCTCTCTGTCTCTCTTTATCCCTCTCTGTTACTCTCTCTATATATCACTCTCTATATCACTCTCTCTGTCGCCTTATTTACTGCCTTTTATGTCTCTTACAGCTGTGTTAAAAATGTTATCGTTACTTTTCTGTGTTAATTTCACTTGAATCATTCATGTGTAGCATTCATGCTAGGGTTTTGTTGTTGTTTTTCCCTTGGTGTGTGTTAGTGTTAGTGTGTGTGTGTTAGTGTGTGTGTGTGTGTGTTTGTGTGTGTGTGTGTGTGCGTGTGTGCGTGTGTGTGTTACTCGCTTCCGTTCCGTACAGATGTGAGTGATGTTGTGTCTCTCAGTTTGACGCTGTGTTATACTCGTACATTATACATGTATTAAGTATTCAGTATAACTACATTTATATGCGTACATGTTTGTGTGTCTCTTAGAACAACGGCAGATGTGTAAGTCGGCCAAAGTGCTAATATCTTCACCGTTGGAAAATAAAGATTCATTCATTCATTCATTCTCTTGCCCCCCCCCCCCCTCTCTCTCTCTCTCTCTCTCTCTCTCTCAAGATTACATCATCAGGTAACGAAGTCCTATTTACGTCACTGGCTGTGGGGGGAGGGAGGTGGGGGGGGGGGAGGGGCGATGATTACAGCAGACAGACATCA
Organism: Babylonia areolata; assembly: GCF_041734735.1. NCBI lineage: Eukaryota > Metazoa > Mollusca > Gastropoda > Neogastropoda > Buccinidae > Babylonia > Babylonia areolata. Next base: position 53,079,366 of record NC_134899.1, on the reverse strand, counting down.
AAACAGGCCACTCCATACAGTCTTTTTATTGTGGGGGGGGGGGGATTTGAGGAGATTAGGGAGATGTGGATTAAGCGAGTGGGGCGCGCGCGCGCTGCGTGTTTGTTGTTCTTTGTTGTTGGTTGTTGTTTGTCTTTTTCTGTGTCTGTGTGTCTCTGTCTCTGTCTCCCTCTTCTCTTTCTTATTCTCTTCACACACACCCTCCAATTCACCCTCCTGTCTTTCTTTCTTTGTTTTTTTTGGGGGGGGGTGGGGTTTGTTGCCTTTTTATCTGTCTGTGTGTCTCTGTCTCTGTATCTATCTGTGTCTCTCTCTTTACATCTGTCTCTGTATATCTGTCTCTGTATCTATGTCTCTGTCTCTCTGTCTCTCTGTCTCTCTTCTTCTTCGTCTTCTTCTCTCTCTCTCTCTCACTCTCTTCCTCTCTCTCTCTCTTCTCCTCACTCTCTCTTCCTCTCTTCTCTTCTCTCTCACTCTCTCTCTCTTCCTCTCCCTCCCTCTCTCTCTCCCCTTACACACCTACCAACCCCCCTCTCTGTATCTTCCTAGAAGCATGCATTATTGACACACTGATAGAGGCAGCAGCAGCAGAAGCAGCAGCAGCAACAGCAGCGACAGAAAGGGAAGATCTACATTCTGTCCAGGCTGTCACGTCCCATTTACTGACCTGCAGCACGTGCCGGGGAGTAGAGCCTTCGCTCTGGCACCAGCAGATATCACAGGGGACCGTGATCATATCCCCCATCATGTACTCCCTCCCCCCTACCCCTGCCCCCCCCCCCCGGCCCCCCACGCCCGCACCGATCGTGTCCCCCCATCAGGTGAGCTCTATTGGCACAACCCTCTGCGATTCCTGCTCAAGAGCTAATGGACATTGACAGCATGATCGATGCATTCAAAGTTAGGTAGATCTTTTCTTTTTTTTTTCCTTGGAGAGGAGGTTTGTCTGTTTCTGTCTGTCTGTCTTTCTGTCTGTCAGGGGAAGTTACTGGAACATATTCTGCAAGAGACTATTCCTTTTCTTTTTTTTGTTTGTTTGTTTCTTGCTCGGTATTAATCAGAATGGAAAACACACACCTATCCCTAGAATCAAGGCAAAGGCTACACAATAAGCTGTAAAGTCCAAAACAAAACAAGTATGACAGGAAAAAAACAAAGTTTATATACGGGACACATCCAGGACATGATAACATAGTCCCAGTTCTGCTTCAACGTATACCAGCTATAATCCTTCACTCCAGAGCTCAGCAAATCCCTGTGAAAAACCACATGGACATCGCCAGCTAGATAGCCGACCTACCCCCATCAACACTGACAGAGGGAATGGAACCAGGAGCTGTCTGCTGCTTTAGACCTGCATGTGATGCTGCGGAAATGTGGTGAGAAAATTAACAGTGCATCCAGGGGGCGCATGGAATATGGAATATAAAATCAATGGTGAAAAAAAAAAAAAAAATATATATATATATATGTGTGTGTGTGTGTGTGTGTGTGTGTGTGTGTGTGTGTGTGTCTTTCTATTTGTCTGTCTGTCTCTCTTTCTCTTCCCCCCCTCTCTCTCTCTCTCTAGCCCTCTCTCTCCCTCACCCCCCTCTCTCTCTCTCCCTAGCCCTTTCTCTCCCTCACCCCTCCCCCCCCCTCTCTCTCTCCCTCACCTTCTCTCTCGCTTTCTCTCTCTCTCCCTCACCCTCTCTCTCTCTCTCACTATCTCTCTCCCTCACCCCCCTCTCTCTCTCTCTCTCTCTCTCCTTCGCTCTCTCCTTATCCCCTTATCCATCTATCTATTCATGTATCTCCCTCCTCCTCCTTCTTCTCGCTCTCCTCCTTCTCCTCCCCTTCTTCACCCTCGCTCTCTCTACTCTTCCTCCTCCGCCCCCCGCACCCCCTCCCGCCCCCACCCTTCAGACACAACCAAAGGCATGAAATTGCACACGGAAGCTGGACTACACTATACACGCTGTCATCTTCCATTTGTAAAGCCATAGATGTTAACTGAAGGAAAGTCCCCCCCTCCCTCGCCAAGCAGGCATGCCACAAGGGAGTCTACTAATGCCTTCTCTCAGATCATGCACAGTGTCGCTGAGCTCAGCAGTCCTGGCCAGCCGTAATTCAGCTGGATGCATCTGAAAGTTGGTGAAAATTGGTGCATATTGCGCTTGTGCGTGTTGGGGGTTTCCTGCTCCTAACTTTGATCTCAACTTCTTCGGAGGACTTCTCGAGCAGAAACTTGTGGTCGAATTCAGTTATGCCACATCATGGTATAGATGCGTGTGCTCATCAATTTTGATTGTGTTAAGGATAAAAGGTTATACAAAAGCAACATAACCAAACAAATCTGATTGTGTTAAGAATAAAAAAAAAGTCATACAAAAACACCACAACTAAACAAACTACAAACAGTTTCAGTTTCAGTTTCACTTTCTCAAGGAGGCGTCACTGCGTTCGGACAAATCCATACACGCTACACCACATCTGTTGAGCAGATGCCTGACCAGCAGCATAACCCAACGCGCTTAGTCAGGCCTTGAGTGCATGCTTACATATTTGTGTACCTATGAAAGTGGATTTCATTTTACGTAATTTCGCCACAGGACAACACTCTCGTTACCATGGGTTCTTTTTCAGTGCGCCAAGTGCGTGCTGCACACGGGACCTCGGTTTATCGTCTCATCCGAAAGACTAGACGCTCAGTTTGATTTTCCAGTCAAACTTAGGAGAAAGGGCGAGAGCGGGATTCGAACCCACACCCTCACTACAAACAAAAAGTCGTTTCCAATGATAAGAAAACACGTTTATATCAATGTTTGTAAGCCTGCTTTCGTCATCGTCTCTGTGTTCAAAGTTCCAGTATCCCAGAGCGCACCAAAGCCCTTACAGAAGCCAGGCGATTAGCACCAAGAAGACACCTGACCAGTCTTCTGACCAATGACAGTCCGACACTACTAGTGAGAAATCAGGAGCGACGGGCGCAATAGCCGAGTGGTTAAAGCGTTGGACTGTCAATCTGAGGGTCCCGGGTTCGAATCACGGTGACGGGGCCTGGTGGGTAAAGGGTGGAGATTTTTACGATCTCCCAGGTCAACATATGTGCAGACCTGCTAGTGCCTGAACCCCCTTCGTGTGCATATGCAAGCAGAAGATCAAATACGCACGTTAAAGATCCTGTAATCCATGTCAGCGTACGGTGGGTTATGGAAACAAGAACATACCCAGCATGCACACCCCCGAAAACGGAGTATGGCTGCCTACATGGCGGGGTAAAAACGGTCATACACGTAAAAGCCCACTCGTGTGCATACGAGTGAACGCAGAAGAAGAAGAAGAAATCAGGAGCTGCCCTCTACTGTCGTCTGCATCGGACTACGACAGAAACGTGGTGAGAAAATTACCTGCGATGCCCGGGGGGTGGGGGGGGGGGGGAATGTAGGAACCAGGAAAGAAAACATATATGAAGAGTATGAGTAGAACAAACAACTGGGAAGCAGTAGAGGAGGAAAGGGGGAAAAATAATGATTACGAGAAGAAGAGGGAGGAGGAGAAGAAGAAGAAGAAGAAGAAGAAGAAGAAGAAGAAGAAGAAGAAATACAAAAACAAGAACAAAGAGGAAGAGGAGGAAGAAGAAGAAGAAGGAGGAGGAGGAGGAGGAAAAAGAAGAGGGAGGGGGAAGAGGAGGAAGAAGAAGAAGAAGAAGAAAAAAACAAAGACAAGAACAAGGAGGAGGAGGAAAAAGAACAAGAACAAGGAGGAGGCGGAGGAGGAGGAGAAGAAGAAGAAAAAAAAAAACAAAGACAAGAACAAGGGTGATGTTGAGAAGAAGAAGAAGAAGAAGAAGAAGAAGAAGAAGAAGAAGAAGAAGAAGGAGGAGGAGGAGGAGGAGGAAGAGGAGGAGGAGGAGGAGGAGGAGGAGGAAGAGGAAGAAGAACAAGAACAAGAACAAGAACAAGATTTTAACAATGCTAAGTACTGAGTTCTTCGAGCCACTAATTCTTTTGTGACAAATTGCGGTATTGAAAACAAATCACCCGGATGTTATCAATACACGAGTATGCCATAGGAATATCCAAATTTGGTACAATCATACCAAAATAGTAGTTAAAAAGGCAACCTCTCTCTCTCTCTCTCTCTCTCTCTCTCTCTCTCTCTCTCTCTGTCTCTCTCTCTCTCTATCTGTCTCTCTCTCTGTAACTTTTTTTTAACGTTTTGTTATTTTGTTCATATTTTGATTTCATTTCTCATTGCCCTGAGGGCTGGATGTAAAAAACAACAACAACAAAACAAACACCCCCCCCCCCCTTTTCTCTCTCTCTGTCTCTGTGTCTCGGTCCCTGTCTGTCTGTCTGTCTGTCTGTCTCTGTCTGTCTCTCTCTCTCTCTCTGGGTGTCTCTGTCTCACTGTCTCTTTTTTCTCTCTCTGTCTCTACGTCTCTGTCTCTGTCTGTCTGTCTGTCTGTTTCTCTCTCTCTCTCTCTCTGTCTCTCTCTCTCCCTCTCTCTCCCTCTCTCTCTGGGTGTCTCTGTCTCACCGTCTCTTTTTTTTCTCTCTTTGTCTCTACGTCTCTGTCCCTGTATCTCTGTCTGTCTGTCTGTCTCTCTGTCTCTGCCTCTCTGTCTCTCTCTCTGGATACCTCTGTCTCACTGTCTCTTTTTTTCTCTATCTCTGTCTCTATGTCTGTCACTGTATCTATGTCTGTTTGTCTGTCTGTCTGTCTCTCTTTGTCTTTGTGCCTCTGTCCCTGTATCTCTGTCTGTCTGTCTGTCTCTCTCTCTCTTTGTCTTTGTGCCTCTGTCCCTGTATCTCTGTCTGTCTGTCTCTGTCTCTCTCTCTCTTTGTCTTTGTGTCTCTGTCCCTATATCTCTGTCTGTCTGTCTGTCTCTGTCTCTCTCTCTTTGTCTTCGTGCCTCTGTCCCTGTATCTCTGTATCTCTGTCTGTCTGTCTCTCTCTCTCTTTGTCTTTGTGCCTATGTCCCTGTATCTCTGTCTGTCTCTCTCTCTCTCTCTCTTTGTCTTTGTGTCTTTGTCCCTGTATCTCTGTCTGTCTGTCTCTCTCTGTCTCTGTATCTCTGTCCCTCTCTCTCTCCCTCTCTCTCTCTCTTTGTCTTTGTGCCTCTGTCCCTGTATCTCTGTCTGTCTGCCTCTCTGTCTCTGTATCTCTGTCTGTCTGTCTGTCTGTCTGTCTGTCTCTCTCTCTCTCTCTCTCCCTCTTTGTCTCTCCCTCTCTATCTCTCTCTCCCTCTCTCTCTCTCTGCTCTTCTGTCAATGGAAGCCAGGCAGGGGAATAAAAGAACAGGCGGCTGGGGCGGGGGGCTGGGGGGGGGCGGGGAGTGCGGGAGGG
>NC_134899.1:53064035-53071535 GCF_041734735.1 Babylonia areolata | reverse complement strand
AAGCAGAAAACAGAAAAGCGAAAGAATAAGGAAAACTGTTGAAGAAGAAGAAGAAGAAAAAGAAGAAGAAAGGGAAGAGGAAGGGGAGGAGAGAACGAAGGAGGAGGAGGAGGAGGAAAGAAGAAGAAGAAGAAAGAGGAGGAGGAGAACAACAACAACAACAACAAAGACAACAAAGACAAACAGAAGAAGAAACAACAACGAAAACAATACGGTGTGTGTGTGTGTGTGTGTGTGTGTATGTGTGTATGTGCATATATGTGTGTGTATGTGTGTGTGTGGGGGGGGGGGGGTGCGCGTGTGTATGTGTGTGTGTGTGTGTATGTGCGTGTGTGTGTGTGTGTGTGTGTGTATGTGTGTCTGTGTCTGTGTGTCTGTGTGTGTATATGTGTGTGTCTGTCTGTCTGTCTGTGTGTATGTGGGCGAGTGTGTATGTGTGCGTGTGCGTGCACGCGTATGTGTGTTTGTGATGTCCATCTGTATGGTGGTCCTTGAATCAGGATACAGAATATGTGTGTATAGATAGATAGATAGATAGATAGATAGATAGATAGATAGATAGATAGATATAGATATAAACAAGAACAACAACAGAAGACAAGAAACTCCACCCAGCTGTCAGATTTGTCATGTATCATTTACTGGGCATGGAGTGCTAATCGTGTGCCGTCTCCCTCACCGATGCCACGAGGCACTGAGGACTACGATAACCCCATCGCTCAAATCGCTCTTATTGCCAATGAGGTATGGCACTTCCCTCAGGAGAGAATTTATTATGTGTGATTCTGCTTGACAGGTAGATTTGTTCGTCAAATAGGTGTGAGATTATCTGGGATGTATGTGTGTGTGTGTGTGTGTGTGTGTGTGTGTGTGTGTGTGTGTGTGTGTGTGTGTGTGTACTCTCCCTCTCTGTCTGTCTGTCTGTTTGTCTGCCTGTCTGTCTGCCTGTGTGTGTGTGTGTGTGTGTGTGTGTGTGTGTGTGTGTGTGTGTGTGTGTGTGTGTGTGTGTGTGTGTGTGTGAGACACAGACACACTCAGAGACAGACAGAGAGACACACAAAAAGACAGACACCCAGACACAGACACACAGATACACGGACACACAGACACAGACACAGACACACACACACACACACACACAGATAGACAGGCAGAAATCAGGAGCTGTCCACAGCGGCCTGTGTGGGGCCGAGAGAGAAACGTGGTGAGAAAACTAACTGCTCTGTCAGCAAACTGAGAAAACATACCAAACAAAAGAAACCACAATAAAACCAACAAATCGGGAGGAATCGAAGGGAAATGAGAAGAAGAAGAAGAAGAAGAAGAAGCAGGAGGAGGAGAAAGAAGAAGAAAAAGAAGCAGAAGAAGGAGGAGGAGGAAGAAGAAGGAGGAGGAGGAGGAAGAAGGAGGAGGAGGAAGGAGGAGGAGGAGGAGGAGGAAGAAGAAGGAGGAGGAGGAGAAGGAGGAAGAAGAAGAGGAAGGAGGAGGAGAAGGAAGAAGGAGAGGAAGGAGGAGGAGGAGGAGGTAGAAGAAGAGGAAGGAGGAGGAAGAAGAAGAAGAGGAAGGAGGAGGAGGAGGAAGAAGAAGGAGGAGGAAGAAGAAGAAGAGGGAGGAGGAGGAAGAGGAAGAAGAAGGAGGAGGAAAGAAGAAGAAAAAGAAGCAGAAGAAGAAGGAGGAGGAAGAAGAAGAAGGAGGAGGAGGAAGAAGGAGGAGGAGGAAGAAGGAGGAGGAGGAGGAAGAAGGAGGAGGAAGAAGAAGAAGGAGGAGGAGGAGAAGGAGGAAGAAGAAGAAGAGGAAGGAGGAGAAGGAAGGAGGAGGAAGAAGAAGAAGAGGAAGGAGGAGGAGGAGGCAGAAGAAGAAGAGGAAGGAGGAGGAGGAGGTAGAAGGATAAGGAGGAGGAGGAAGAAGAAGAAGAAGAGGGAGGAGGAGGAAGAGGAAGAAGAAGAAGAAGAAGAAGAAGAAGAAGTGCAACAAAAACAATAACGAAAGAGCACGAAGTGGTGAAAATAGTGGGATTATGGCACATGCCCCCCCCAAAAAAAAAGCCACTTTGGGGCGTACAAACTGAATTCAAAATAAATTTCAAGAACGCAACAACAAAAACCAAAAAAACAACTAAAATCCACTCAAGAAGACACAAAATGGAGCTTGAGGCAAAGAAAGGGGAACAAGGCAAAACACACACACACGCACACAAAAAACCCAAAAAAATAAAAATAAAAAAATAAAAAATAAATTTTAAAAAAAAAGCAAAAGGAAAACAGGAGGAGTAGAGAAAATGGAAACAAAAATTAAGAAAATTTCAGTACATGTGTGTTACTAAGTGGGTGAGGAGACAGACAAGATAATGGAAGAAATATTTTTTTTGCGAGTTCAGTCTTCAGTCTCTCACTCTCTCAGTAAACAAACAAAAAAAAAAAACAGACACAAGGAATTTTTCCCTGAGCCAATTATAATTATTAAAACCAAAAAAAAAAAAATCTTTCATTCACGCTCTCTTCATCCTGAAAAAAAAAAAAAAAATCAAGAAACACAGGAACAAATGTCTTTGACTATCACAAGTCAAATTTCTTTGCAAAAACCTGATGATCCAGTCCCAGGATCGCCTCAGTCCTAGGCCGGACAGCAGCCTACTCACAGTAGTGTCCACTCACTCGTGGGAAAACTCGGGCGCCTCCTCAGTGAACATTTCAGTTCAAGGTCCCTCCACTCCGTGGCCAGTCACATGGAGCCCTGACAACACTTTTTTTCAGTTCTTAGCTCTCGGCACACTCCATTTGAATGATTCCTTCTAGCTAATTCTCAATGTTCCCTTATTTTATTTTATTATATTTGTTATCCTTTCACACCACTCATGCATTCATACAATTTTCCAATTAACAATACAATATTCATTCATGAGTCACGTCTTATAAATTACACAAATACACAAAAAAAGTATTGATTTATCAAAAAGTAAACATTTCAAAAACTAACAGCAAAAACTACTATATTCACAAACTATTCAATCATTAGTTACATTTCGAATAAACAATAAAATAAATTTTCCCACCTGATGTTCGGAACATTCAAGGCACACAGACCACATCACATCACCCGAGCTCTGATGCATTCAGACTGACGTTACAGCACATACATATACGCACACACACACACATGAACATGCACAGCTCACGATTCACCCACACTTACCACGTGCAAAACATTTTCACATTCATACAGGTACTCGAAATGTACAAACAAAAATTTCGTTCTTCCTCTGGCCACAGGCATTCGAAACTCACTCTGTCACAATGTGAAATCTTTAAAACCAACATGTATGGTTTTATCACAGAATTAACACCCCTTCGCCTACCCCCTGCCCCCACCCCCACCCCTAGAAAAAAAAAGTGTCAGCACAGTCACCTCTCATTTTGTCGAGGAAACAAGGTAAAAAAATGAGCATTCCGTTATCGTTAAAGGATAGAGCTGTCCTTAAAATAAGTGAACAGATGAGAAAGTGGTTTATGCATGGTTTATTTAACAAACAAAAGGCATTATGAACTAGCAAAAATCGATCTATAAAAGTCATTCGGCTGGAACCGTGGCAGCATGACACAGAGAAATTGTGTTTCTCTGGCAGATTCTGCAGGTCATGCTCAAGGTAAATGTGGTAGTGTCGGAGCTGTGGAAACTGTAAGCATAATATATCATTGTTGATGTTGTTGCTTTTTTTTTCTTTTCTTTTTTTTTTTCACCATCCTCTGCACTGTTTCCGTGGCCTCACACCACCGCCGCTCTTTTCGAGTCCCCCATACACAGCCACATCCTGAGTGTGTCTGTCCCAGATTGGGCAGTCCAGAGGGTACTATTGATGTCAAGTGTCCAGGATGCTACACGTTAAAGGAGACCCATGTGTACCATTGTATTGTATTGTATTGGTAGTCTCCATTGTACTGTATGGTTGCGAGGCATGGACACTGACGGCCGAAACTGAAAGGAAGATCCAGGCCTTCGAGAACAAATGCCTGAGGAAGCTCCTTCAAATTCCCTGGATCGAACACAGGACCAATGAACATGTATGGAGCAGAATTCAGAACCTTGCTGGACCTCAGGAACCTCTCCTTTCAACTGTGAAGAGACGCAAGCTGATATGGTTTGGACACAACACTCGACAGACCAGCTTGTCCAAAACAATCATGCAAGGTACCATCGAGGGCGGGAGAAGAAGAGGAAGACAGCGGAAGAACTGGCATGAGAACATCAAACAATGGACCGGACTCCACACACGTGAGCTGCTGCCAGCGGCTGCCGACAGAGACAGATGGAGGAGGGAGGTTGCGTCTGCGGTCCTCAGGCTTCCCCCAACGACTACTTTGTAGTTATGGGCCTGAGGTTGAGGTTGAGGTTGAGGTTGAGTATTGTATTGCATTGCATTGCATTGCATTGTATTGTATTGTATTGCGTTCCCAAGCGTTGTATCGTATTGTGTTTGTGTTGCAGTGTAGTGCAGTGAAATGTGGTACCTTATATCGTTGGTTTCGTTTATTTATTTATAGTCGGTCCATCTAAGATGATGATATTAGACTGGTACATTATATCGTATCTATCGTATTGCATTGTATTATATCGTATCGTATAGTATTGAATTGTATTGTAGTGTATTATATTGTATTGTGTTGCAGTGTAGTGTAGTGTATTCTATTGCATAGCATTGCATTGCATTGAGTCTCATAGCGTTGCATTACGCCCCGTTGCATTATGTTGCTTTGCATTGCATTCCATTGCAATGCATTGTAGTGTAGTGTAGTGTAGTGTAGTGTAGTGTAGTGTAGTGTAGTGTAGTGCATCGCACCCTATCGTGTCTCACTGTGTCCTGTTGTGTCGTATCGTATAACCTTTTTTTGGGTCACAACTTGTTTCACTGTGTGTTAAAACGCGGCCTGTTCTTTCGGGGAAAGGCCGCGTCACCAAAACACAGCGCCACCTGTCTCTTTGTCTTCACGCCCACTTCGTTAACAATGGCAATGGATTTTTTTTTTTTTCTGCGCGATTTTGCCAGGGACAAACTTCACGTCGCCTTTGGTTACATCACGTGCACTCGGGACTTCGGTTTACCACGTCATGAGAAAGACTAGCATCTATACCACAATCCAACGTCTAGTGGAAGAATGGAGGGGGTTGGGGGGGCGGGGAGGGGGGGGGGGGGGTAAAAATCCCAGTCTTTACATGAGACTCGAACCTCCTGGACACTCCTTGCCTACTTGATGGTATTTCCACGAGGTCACGTTTCTACTCTGGCTAGAACGCGTTGCCCTTTTCAGTGGTGGGGGGGTGGGGGGGGGGGGTTCCTATGGTTTGAGGCTCTGCTGTCAATGAAGGCTTTGATATTGATGCTCTCCCTTCTCCCTTCCCTCTCTTCACCCCCCCCCCCCCGGCCCCCCTTCCCCCCACCACTCTGGGATCGTTTCAAGGCTGTATTCAAGTGTGCTGAAGCCTTACATAATGGCTCAGCTCTTTCCTTGACTCTCTGTCTCTGCCTGTCTGTCTGTTATTTCTGTCTGTTCCGTCATTCTGTCTGCCTGACTGTCTGTCTTTCTGCTCGTGTGCTTCACACACACACACACACACACACACACACACACGCACGCACGCAGGCACACACATAATTATTTCATTACCCTGGTGAAATAACATTTCATTTTGAATCGTTTAATTCGAAGTACACCCTTGCCCCCTCAGCCACTCTCTTTTGTGTCTGTCTGTCTGTCTGTCTGTCTGTCTGTCTGTCTGTCTCTCTCTCTCTCTCTCTCTCTCTCTCTCTGTCTCTCTCTCCAGCTTTCGAAGCGAGATTCAGAGCTTCATTTAAAGGAGGATCGTAGTGGGGTTTTTTGTTGGGTTTTTTTGTTGGTTTTTTTGCGCCCCTCCCCCACCACCCACCCCCCTCATACACCACCCCCTCTCCCCAACTACCCGTTTCATTTTTTTTTTTTTTTTAACTCTGAATGGGAGCAAGGATCTCGGATGAGACAATAAAGCAAGGTACCGTGCGCTTAATACCCTGTGTGCGGAGAGAGGGTGACGTGACCGAGTGGGTGTGTGGATAATAATAATTGTCTCGCTCCCTTTTTGGCTGTTCCTGCTCAATAGACCTCCATCAACATCACGATGCTGACTGCAACTACGACGACCACCACGACCACCACCACCAATCGTCTCCACCCTCAGCACACACACACACACACACACACACACACACACACACACACTTTTGACACCTCTAACAAAAACATGTACTGTCACACCCACAGAGAGAGAGAGGAAGAGAGGGGGGAGAGACAGACAGACAGACAGAGAGGGAGAGAGAGGGAGGGAGTGAGAGACAGAGAGAGAGGGGTGGAGAGAGAGGGGGAGGGAGAGGCAGAGAGAGAGAGAGACAGACAGAGAAGAGAGGGAAAGACAGAGAGAGAGGGGGAGAGGGAGACAGAGACAGAGAGAGGGAGACAGACAGACAGACAGAGAGGGATAGAGAGAGGGGGAGGGAGAGACACAGAGAGAGAAAGATACAGAGAGAGGGGGGGGGAGGGAGAGACAGAGAGAGAGAAAGACAGAAAGGCAGAGAGTGAGGGAGAGAAAGATAGAGACAGAGACAGAAAGGGGGGGGACAGACATACAGACAGGGAGCGAGAGAGAGAGGGCGAATGGAGAGACAGAGAGAGAGAGAGAGAAAGATAGAGAGACACAGAAAGGAGAGAGAGAGACAGAGAGAGGGAGAGTGACAGACATACAGACAGATAGACAGGGGGATAGAGATGGAGGAGGGAGAGACAGAGAGATAAAAAAAAAACAGAGAGAGAGAGGGAGAGAGAGACAGGGAGAGGGGGGGGGAGACACACAGACAGAGAGAGAGAGAGAGGGGGGGAGAGACAGAGAGAGACAGAGAAAGGGAGAGACAGAGAAAGGGAGAGACAAAGAGACAAACAGAGATGGAGAGAGACGGGGGAGGGGGATACAGAGAGATAGAGAAAGACAGAGAGAGAGACAGAGAGTCAGAGAAAGAGAGAGATAGACAGATACAGAGACAGAGAGTCAGAGAAAGAGACAGATAGACAGAGACAGAGACAGGGAGTCAGAGAAAGAGACAGATAGACAGACAGAGACAGGGAGTCAGAGAAAGAGACAGACAGACAGAGACAGAGACAGAGAGTCAGAGAAAGAGACAGATAGACAGACAGAGACAGAGAGTCAGAGAAAGAGACAGATAGACAGACAGAGACAGAGACAGGGAGTCAGAGAAAGAGACAGATAGACAGACAGAGACAGAGACAGAGAGTCAGAGAAAGAGACAGATAGACAGACAGAGACAGAGACAGGGAGTCAGAGAAAGAGACAGATAGACAGACAGAGACAGAGACAGGGAGTCAGAGAAAGAGACAGACAGACAGACAGATACAGAAACAGAGAGTCAGAGAAAGAGACAGATAGACAGACAGAGACAGAGACAGGGAGTCAGAGAAAGAG
>NC_134899.1:53056535-53059035 GCF_041734735.1 Babylonia areolata | reverse complement strand
TTTGGTTTTTGTTTTACCATGGCTGAGTCCGTATTTCCAAATCAGCTATAGCCTACGTTAGATGTCATTCAGAAACGTTTTTCGTGTAGTAAATGCGAACTTGTTATACGGAGAAACTTTTTGATATATCGATAGTCCAGATTAGAATGCAGTGACCTACATACTGATTATGACTTAAATGACTCTGCCCTGATTCCAACACTTTCCCTGCCATCCACACACACACCCTCCCCACACCCCTCCCCCTTCTACTCTGGTCAAGACAGTTTTTCGTGTTGTCTATCAGTCCCTGAGGTGTGTGACCATCATCTTTTGTTTCACGTCAACGTCTGGTGGATCAATTTTATGCCAAGGTTCGGACTGACCACTATGGGACACAAGCGAACGTGAAGTTCTAAAAAAAAATCAATTTCTGAAATTTGTGACAAATCAGAACGTTGAAGAACTGTCTGAGTACCTAAAAAAAAACATCAGTGGCTTTTATCAGTAATCTCCCAGGTTTATATGTCTGTTGGTGTCAATAACCTACAGTCACACTTGTGTTTCGCATCTATTAGTTTTCACACACCTTTCATACTGCATATGAAACTGAAGCAGCCAAACCATAATGTTGTTCTGTTTATGTTGACGTTCACCAGCCGTCAACCCGCCCCCCCCCCCCCCCCCCCGGCCCCCTCTACTCCCACACCCCGCCGCCCCGACCCCCACCCCCTTCCCCCTACACACACACACCTTATCCGTCCAGTATCAGTATCAGTAGCTCAAGGAGGCGCCACTGCGTTCGGACAAATCCATATACGCTACACCAAATCTGCCAAGCAGATGCCTGACCAGCAGTGTAACCCAACTAAATATTGTAGAATTGAGGGAGCATCAGTGACAACCAATTCAAATGCTATGTGAAATAAAAACATACGAAGCCTAAGAATGGATAACTTTATTTTTTTTCTCAAATTTACATTCGTTTTATCCTTATCAAATAGAATGCAGACAATTGCAAACAATGACAAACCGAATGAAGATTAGTTCTTAACATTTTTGACTCACTTGTGTAAACAAAGTGAGTCTATGCTTTAACCCGGTGTTCGGTTGTCTGTGTGTGTGTGTGTGTGTGTGTGTGTGTGTGTCCGTGGTAAACTTTAACATTGATATTTTCTCTGCAAATACTTTGTCAGTTGACACCAAATTAGGCATAAAAATGGTAAAAATTCAGTTCTTTCCAATCATCTTTTTTAAAACAATATTGCACCTCTGGGATGGGCACAATTTTTTTTTTTTAAATGAAGCCTAATTATATGCAAACTGCGTTTACTGTTATTCTCTAAACTTGGCACTTTGATCTGATATTCTGACCCAACAACAAGAGCAGTCATTGTTATCATTTTTTGTTCAAACAGGAACTTTTTTTGGTAAGCATGGAAGTTTTATTTATTTTGCAAACGTTTTGGTGCAGATAGTATAAAAGGGAAATTACTCTGTAATTAATGCTAGGGGAGTTAATTTGCTTTAATCTGATCTCTCTCATCTTAAACATTACATTTTGAAATTATACTCAATAAATAAAAAGCTTGGATTTTTTTTTAAAGTGTATCACAAGTGAGTCTTGAAGGCCTTGCCTCTCTTGTTTTTATTGTCCTGCCATTGCATTGCCTGAAACATTTTGACGCTCTGCTAAAGGGCACTCAAGAGTGGTGAAAGAAACAAACAAACAAAAAAACCCCAACTTCTCATATATGCTTAACTTACAAGATTTCATACGTGTAAAATTGAAGACAGCTTTCCACAAATATCAGTTTTTTTGAACAAATTAAAAACTCGATATAGAATTGAAGAATATAATGCATATATTAACTTTAACCATACCATTTTCTCTGCCAGATGGCTGCCTTACAAATTATTGATCACAAATGATTAGTAACCTGTTCATGATTAACGAAAAATAACCATCCATATTTATTTTCTTTTTATTGATATTCATAAGAAATGATTGAGGTGTTTACTTTCCGTAAACGTGTTCTAAGATACTTGACAGTTTGTATTCCTTGACAGCTTGTGTAAGATCTTAAGAAATGAATGATAATACTCCATGATGATAACCAACCAGTGTATAATCCAGCTGCTTGGCTGTTTCTATCCAAGTATTTATGGTGTTTGTTTGTTTGTTTTTTGTTCTTTGTTTGTTTTTGTTTTCTTCTTTATAAATGTCCAGTAAGATGCTGTTGTTGTTGTAAAATGTCAACCTGCCAAAATGGAATTAAAAAAATGTTTAAAAAAAAAAAAAAAAGATTTCATACGTAGCTCCCCACAAACCTCATGTTTCACAGTGGAAAGTACGCCCTGTAAATGCACAGCAGAAGTCGCGGAGAGTGCTCTCCTATTTATCTAAGAAAGGAGTAAAAGGTCAGTTTACAAAAGACATGGGTATTGAAGCTCAAACAAGCACCGCCGGAAATGGACGCTGATTACGTCAGGGCTCTGGCGTCGCTATGGAAACAGGCTG
>NC_134899.1:53044035-53051535 GCF_041734735.1 Babylonia areolata | reverse complement strand
CAGCTGCAGTCACCCATGCCAGTGCACAGCCCACATCCTCCAAAACCAGCGCTTCATCCTTAACACTGTGCTGCTGACATCACCCCAGACCCTCCACACTGTGTCTGGTGTGAGAGGCCCAGTCACACCGAGGACCAGTGTTGCCACAAGCGACGCTACCTTAGGGCCAGGCAACTGAATGCACACGACAAGCCTGCAGTTCCTTATGCTTTGTGCCGTTAGATGGGCAGAAGTGTAAATAGGCCTTTTACTGTGCCCAACTCTTTATTCAATCAATCAACCAACTAACCAATCAGTCAATCAATCTTTTTCATCATCATCTTCATCATCATCATCATCTTCTTCTTCTACGCACATACGTACGTGATAATGTAACAATTGTTCTTTTCATTGCTTTGTTATTTTTGATAGACTATTCCAGTTACTATTCTTATTCGTCGTTCTTATTATTTTATATTATTTCATTTGATTTCTCTATTTTTTTATGTTTTGTGTCGTTAAATGGGTAGAATTGTAAAAGGGCCTTAACTGCGCCTAATACTTTACCCATTAAAGATTCAGTCAAACATTCAATCAGTCAATCTTCTTCTCAGGGGAGATTAATCTCAGCTGGCTGCAGTCTCAGCACGTTGGCAGACAATGAGCGACAGCAGAGGGAAACGCCAACATCATCTGCAGCGATACCCAGGACCATCAACATCACTTCACGGTAAGGTCAAACATAAACAGGTACAGAGAGAAAGATAGAAAGAAAATAAATAAATAAATAGACAAATAAATACATAAATAAATAAATAATAAATGATTAACTAATATAAACGAATGAATTGTCAAATGAATTGAATGAACAAACATGTGAGTCTCTCTCTCTCTCTCTCTTTATATATATATATATATATATATATATATATATATATATATATATATATATTATAAACAACAGGCTCCACATGTCTTTTAAACTTGTAGTTATAAAAGCAGCAAATTTTCGCTGTAAAACCACTTTTTCAGGCTAGGGCACACCGATTTATAATTATGTTTACACACACACACACACACACACACACACACACACATATATATATATATATATATATAGAGAGAGAGAGAGAGAGAGAGAGAGAGAGAGAGAGAGAGAGAGAGAGAGAGAGAGAGATGATGATGATGATGATGATGATGATGATGATTAGTAGATATCAGCTTGTGTGCGACTACAACAAGAGAAAAATGCCCTTGTTGAAGTATCGTGCACGTAGCCATTGCAATAAAAAAAAAAAAAAAAAAAACAAGAGAGGCAAGGCCTTCAAGACTCACTTGTGATACACTTTTAAGAAAATCCAAGCTTTTTATGTATTGAGTATAATTTCAAAATGTAATGTTTAAGATGAGAAAGATCAGTTTAAAGCAAATTAACTCCCCTAGCATTAATTCAGAGTAAATTCCCTTCTTTACTATCTGCACCAAAACGTTTGCAAAATAAATACAACTTCCATGCTTAGCAAAAGAAGTTCCTGTTAGAACAAAAAATAATGACTCCTCTTGTTGTTGTGTCAGAATAAGAGGTCAAAGTGCCAAGTTTAGAGAATACAAAAAATATAAATATAACAGTAAATGCAGTTTGCATATAATTAGGCTTCATTTTTTTTTTTTTTTTTTTTTTTTGTGCCCATCCCAGAGGTGCAATATTGTTTTAAACAAGATGACTGGAAAGAACTGAATTTTTCCCAATTTGTATGCCAAATTTGGTGTCAACTGACAAAGTATTTGCAGAGAAAATGTCAATGTTACCATGGACACACAGACACACACACACACACACACACACACACACACACACACACACACACAGAGAGAGAGAGAGAGAGAGAGAGAGAGAGAGAGACAACCGAACACCGGGTTAAAACATAGACTCACTTTGTTTACACAAGTGAGTCAAAAAATCAGCTCTCTCTCTCTCTCTCTCTCTCTCTCTCTGTCTGAATCTGTCTCTCTCTCTGTGTCTCTCTCTCTCTCTCTGTCTCTCTCTCTCTCTGTGTCTCTCTCTGTCTCTGTCTCTCTCTCTCTGTCTGTTTGTCTGCCCCCCCCCCACCCCCCCTCTCTCCCTGTGACTCTGTCTGCCTCTGCATCCCTGTCTCTGACTATATCTGTGTCTGTCTGTCTGTCTGTCTCTCTCTCTCTCTCTCTATCGCTCTATCATCTCACTGCCATTGATTTATCATCTCGGCATACATGTTGTATTCTCTATACTGTATCCATCCCTCATTGAGCAGCTACACGGAGGTCTGGGCTGTAATTTCATCATGGTCAGATGCTGCTTTTCATCCCGTTCCGTTTGAAGGAGGAGGGGGGGGGATTCTACATCACAAGGAAAGGATGGGTTATCGATAAAGTATAGATCTTTTTCTTCTTTAGAAAGTAAAGGTTAAAGTTTGAAACGAGAGTAGACTTCTCTCTCTCTCTCTCTCTCTCTCTCTCTCTCTCTCTCTCTCTCTGTGTGTGTGTGTGTGTGTGTGTGTGTGTGTGTGTGTGTCTCCGCCTACTTATGTGACTGTGTGTCTGTGCGTCTGTGTGTCTGTCTCTGTCTGCTGGTTTGCTTGTCGGCACATTTGTGTGTGTGTGTTGTTGTTGTTTGGGGGGGGTGGGGGGGTTGTTTGTTTTGTGTGTGTGTGTGTGTGTGTGTGTGTGTGTGTGTGTGTTCTTTTTGTTGCTGTTAATGATTCTGATATTCGATCAAAGTATGCCTGCTCATCTATTTCGTTAAAAAAAAAAAAAAAAACGTTTTAAAACCGAGTTTGGAAAAAGAAAATTGCCGACACAAAAAGTTCCGTTTATATTCTGTTTGATTAAGTTCTCCCATATCCTACCTTTAAATGCAAGGGCAGCCTTTTCTTCTTCTCATTCGTTTATCATGTCTACATTTCTAATGTCTTTTTCTTTCCTTTACGTGTGTTTATTGCACGTTCATTTCTTGATTTTTTCCTGTTTTGGGTGTGGGGTTTTTTTTGCTGGTTTTTTTTTTTTCAATATTCTCCTCAGATTTAGTAATCAACCCGAAGGATTACAACAGCAAAAATGGAAGGAAAAAATATAGTGAGGGGGGGGGGGGGGATTAGGAGTGTAAGGGTGGGGGTAGGGGTGAGGGTAAATTGGGCGATAAATTTAACAGCGAAGAAATCTTACCCTTTTTCGAAAGGTCGTTTTTTTTGTTTTTTTTGTTGAGGGTTGAAATTGTTGAGTTTTTTGTTGTTGTTTGTTGTTGTTGTTTTTTGGGTTTTTTTTCTTTTTTTTTGTTTTTTTTTTTGTTTTTGTTTTTTTTGTTGTTGTTGTTGTTGTTCTTTGGGTTTTTTGTTTGTTTGTTTTTTGTACTCGAACAAATTGCATATACACATGAACAATTCTGTTTATTCTCACTCCTAACCGTTCCTCTATCACCCCACCCACACCTCCCAACCCAGCCCCCAGCCCTGGTCTGTCTGTCTGTCTGTCTGTCTGTCTCTGTTTCTGTATCTCTTGCCCTGTGAAAACTTCCCACCACTTTGTTTTGGACGCTCTTACAGTATCAGATTCTGCCAATTATGTCCTGTCACAACTTATGTAATGTGTAATTTTTTTTTTTTTTTTTTTAAGCGAAAAACTGATAGAAAGAAACAAGTTTCACCATTTACACCATCTCACTTTCTCTTAAATGTTTCTGTCTACATCTCTTCTTCAGCACAACGTCAGCTTTTCTGTTATTGCGTTTTCTTCTTTATATATATATATATATATATATATATATATAATAACCCGAGAAGGACTGCCAAGTAACAAATTTCTTGGCATTCCAAATAATAGTATTCCTTCTAAGTGCAGATTCACTTGCGTCAGAATTAAGAGCAGAAAAAAACCCATATAATATCATGCAACGTGTGTGTGTGTGGGAGGGGGGTAGGGTAGGGGCGGGGTGGTGGTGCGTGTGTATGTGCATGCACGTGTGTGTGTGTGTGTGTGTGTGTGTGTGTGTGTGTGTGTGTGTGTGTGCACTCGCGCGCGCCAAACCCAAACCGACAACAAAACAAAATAACACAAGTCAAATCAAAACGATGCATATTTCGCCGCAGCATTTTCTTTGCTAATAAGAAAAAAAAAACAAAAATACTTTAGCTGGCAGCTTGGGGAGTTAATTGGATTGTGATTTTCTCCATCCTTGTGGACGCCATTGCCTTGAGCGAAACATCGGACACAACTTAGCCAGGGAACGGAACTCCAACCGTGACAGGCATTGCGCATGCGCCTGTTCATTAAGGAGAATTTAATGGACATTAGTTTGCTGATTTTGTACCCCCCCCCCCCCCCCCCCCAAGGTTGTCTTCTTGTTGTTGCTGTTGTTTTTCTTTATTTTTCCTTGGTCTGAGAACACCATGCCGAAACGGGGCCACGAACCCTGATCACTGGTGAACACTGGGTCACAAGTCCATCATCTAACTGACGGTGCCATTGCGCCTCTTAAATATACACACATAGCAACGTACGTACCTACCTACCTACCTATCTGCCTACCTGACCACATAGATACATGCATGCACACATGCATACATACATACATACATACATACATACATGCATACATCCGTACGTACGTACATACGTAAACAAACCAACTAACAAACAATATCCACGCTGTTTCTGGTATTTGCGCTTTCGCTGGATATACATAGATATGATAAACTGCCAATGGTATTTCTTTGTCCGACAGTTATATTTAGTAACACCTCGTCTTTTTTTGTCTTTTTTTCCTCCCCGTAGAGTGCTCCAGCCGTTCAGAACGACATTGATCAGTTTTGAATATCCACCGTGTCACTGAGAGAATTTTACATGTATGATCATTTCTATTTCTCTCTCTCCATGCTTTCAAATTGTGACGATGTTAGCGTTCAAATACAGATAGATATTGGGGTAGTGTATTGCAACGGGGAAGAAAGATTGAAAAAAAAAAAAAAAAAAAAAAGCAGGGAAGTCCACCACCACCACCAACAAATCTGAGAAAAGAAAGGGTAAAATATGATTATCGTAAACAACAGACAGGAGAACACGAGAAAGAAAGGAAGAAGAAAAGTAAGAAAGAAAGAAAGTAAGGAAGAAAAATGACAGAAGAAAAAATGGAAGAAAGAAAGAAAGAAAGGAAAGAAAAAAAGAGAAAAAAGTAAGAAAGAAAGACAGAAAGAAAGAAAGGAGAGAAAGAAAGGAAGGAAGAAAGAAAGTAAAGAAAGAAATAGAGATAGAAAGAAAGCAAAATGGAAGAAAGAAACAAAGACAAATAGAAGAAAGAAAGAAAGAAAGAAAAGAGAAAGAAAAAAAAGAAGAAACATAAACAAGAACAGAAAGAAAAAGAAGAAAAGAAAGAAAGAAAGTGAGAAAGAAAAATGGAAGAAAGTAAGAACGAAAAATGGAAGAAAGAAAGAAAAGAAAAAGAGAAAGAAAGAAGGAAAGAAAGCAAGAAAGAAAACAAAGAAAGAAAGAAAGAAAGAAAGAAAAGAAAGAAAGAAAGAAAAATGTAACAGAAAAAGAAAAGAAAGAAAGGAGAGAAAGAAAGAAAGTAAGTAAGCAAGAAAAGAAGGAAAGAACAGAAAGAAAGAAAGAAAAGAAAAGAAGAAAAGAGGATTGTACGCAAACCCTCCATGTACTTCACACGTTTTAACTTTTTAGCAAAAGAAGAAGAAGCAGAAGAGATGTGTGAACAGGAGACAGAGGAAGAAAAGAAGGATAGGAAGAAGAGCAAAGAAACAGGATATAAAGAAAGAAGGAAAGAAAGACAGATACACAGAAAGATAAAGAAAAAAAAAGGAAGAAGAAGCAAAAAAAAAAAAAAAAAAAGAAGAAGAAAGAATCCGGTTTCAAACTTTTTAATGTCGACTTCTTTCGTTTCCAGACTCCTGAGACATTTCCATACAATAGTAAAAACCTTGAAATATTTTACCGTGATCATACGTTACAGCCAAACAAAACAAAAGGGAGACAAAACCTTTGTTTACGAGGCTTCAACATAAGCTGAAGAAGCTTTTTTTTTCTCTCTTTATATTGGGGACATTCACAAGCGGGACGTAAAAAAACAAGATAAGTCAGAACAAAAACGTAGGAATCAGAACACATTTTAAAAGAAGAAGAAGAAGACGATGATGATGATGCTGATGATGATGATGAAGTGAGTGAGAGAGAGAGGGAGGGGGGAGGGGGGTGCAGACATGCGCAAGAGAAACAGAAACACGTATAAAGAGACACAGCAAGAAACTGAACGAGAAAGATTCACACACAGCCTCGCATTCAAATTGTTCAATTTTATTTGGGCATAGGCATAAAAGAGGGAGAGTGGGAAGGGGGTGGGTTGGTGGGGGCGGGGGGGCGGTGCAGGTTGGGTGAAGAGGGCAAATATTCCAACCCTTAACATTCACAGTAGCTAGCAACATTAATGTCAACGCAGGACCTGTGAATTGACATTACGTTTCATCATCATTGTGCAGAACTGTGAACAGTGGCGTTGGACTTGTGATCCGGTGTTCACCAGTGATCAGGGTTCCAGGCCCCGTTTCGGCATGGTGTTTGTGTCCTTGGGAAAGGGACTTAACTCTGATTTTCCTCACTCCGCCCATGCGTGAATGGGTACCCGACTTCCGGTTGAGGAAACTTATAACTTCCGGTTAAAACGAGAGAAGGAAAGATAGGAGAGAATGGGGCCCCGCCTTTCAATGTCAACCACTGGACACAGGGGATATGAAATCATTGCCCTGATGGCCGTAAATAGCTTTGAGGAATTTTGTGGGGTTTTTTTGATTTTTTTGTGGGTTTTTTTTTTAACAGTTGTGCACACGTTTAAACCGAAAGAATGCAAACTACATGTCCCTTGTTGCAAACTGTTGACGTATCAGATGCAGTAGAATTCTTCTTCTTCTTCTTCGTTCGTGGGCTGCAACTCTCACGTTCACTCGTATGCACACGAGTGGGCTTTTACGTGTATGACCGTTTTTACCCCGCCATGTAGGCAGCCATACTCCGTTTTCGGGGGTGTGCATGCTGGATATGTTATTGTTTCCATAACCCACCGAACGCTGACATGGATTACAGGATCTTTAACGTGCGTATTTGATCTACTGCTTGCATATACACACGAAGGGGGTTCAGACACTAGCAGGTCTGCACATACGTTGACCTGGGAGATCGTAAAAATCTCCACCCTTCACCCACCAGGCGCCGTCACCGTGATTCGAACCCGGGACCCTCAGATTGACAGTCCAACGCTTTAACCACTCGGCTGTTGCGCCCGTCGCAGTAGAATTCGAAAACCCATATTACTTGAAATAGTCTGCAAGAAAAGTTCAATACACTGAAATGTATTCGTGTTCGTGTTTTCTGTTCTCAGTAATCTGATGCCTGGGTTTATCATTGGTGATATTTAACTGGGATTTAAGTGAGAATTTTTTTTTAAAAGAGACAGACAGAGGCAGACAGATATAGAAATGAGAGAGA
>NC_134899.1:53031535-53036535 GCF_041734735.1 Babylonia areolata | reverse complement strand
TCGTCTGTCTGTGTGTCCCCGTCTGTCTGTCTGTCTGTCTGACTGTGTCTGTGTGCCCCAGTCTCTCTGTCTGTCTGCCTGACTGTGTCTGTGTGTCCCCGTCTGTCTGTCTGTCTGTCTGTCTGACTATGTCTGTGTGCCCCAGTCTCTCTGTCTCCACACTTCATCGTAAATCGCCATCACCTTCTACATAACGTCCGAATCGCGATGCCAGCAAACAACCTCTTTGAAATCTGAGCGTTTTGCACGCCAACACACCACAACCACCACCTCCATCACCACCGCCACCACCGCCATCATCACACACCACCACCACCACCACCACCATCACACACCACCACCATCACACACCACCACCGCCACCACCATCACAAAACTACCACTAGTGCCACGTTCATTAAGAAACGTCCCACACTGATCTGTGAATAAATGTCCTACTGATTACATGTCTTGAAAAGGGAGAGAAGGTGGAGTATGCTCTGTGTGTGTGTGTGTGTGTGTGTGTGTGTGTGTGTGTGTGTGTGTGTGTGCGAATGTTGTCTTTGTGATTCTGCGTATGCGTGTGCGAGCGCGCGAGCTTTCACGCGTTTGTGCGTGTGTGTACGTGTGCCTGTGTCTGTGTGTGAGTGTGTGTGTGTGTGTGTGTGTGTGTGTGTGTGTGTTTGTGTGTGTGTGTTTGTGTGTGTGTTTGATGTAAGTGTGTGTATGTGTGTGTGTGTGTGTGTTTATGCACTTAATTTGATGAAAGTTAGAAGTGGCGCCGATTGTCCTTGAGAAACCAATCTGATTGAAGAAACAATGGAAAACAGTTTATTGTATTAACACAGCCACTATTTTAATAAAGCAGTGTCTGCCATTTTGATGAAATTGTCGAAATCCAATTATGTTTTATTTCGGGTTTGTTTGTTGGTGTTTTTTTGTTTGTTTGTTTTGTTTGTTTGTTTGTTTGGTTGTTGGGTTTTTTTGTTGTTGTTGTTGTTGTTGTTGTTTTTTTGTTTTCTTGTTTGTTGTTTTTGGGTTGTTGTTTTTAAAAAAAATAATTTGTTAGCATTTCGTCATCCGTTATTAAATATATATGCAACTGTTATATCTATCTATCTATCTATCTGTCTATCTATATGTATAGACAGATAGATAGATTCATCGTTACCTATATACGAATAATTCTCGATGAAATTGTCGGAATCTGATTTTGCTTTATTTCGTGTTTTTTGATAATTTGTCTGCATTTCGTAATTCGTTTTTTTTTTTTTTTTTTTTTTTTTGTGATTGTAGACATATAACTGTTATATATGCATATACCCATATTGATCATAATAAATAATGTCTCTTCATATATTGATAATATAATATGATATAATATAATATAATGTAATGTAATGTAATGTAATGTAGTATCATATAATATCATATAATATGTGCGTATAGTTTCTTCACCCAAATGACACATACATGGAGCTTCACAGACAGATGAATAAATTTGCAATGTTTTAACACCTGAAACTGAAACTGAGCGCCTTTTCACTTCCCTGAATTTCAGTCAACGCCACTGTTTTTCTATTTCTGTTTCTGTCTGGGTTCCTGGCTGTCTGAAGAAATACTACATGATTTCAGTTAATTCATAAAACTGGGAAGGTTGCGTATCATTTAGTTATATGTGGAACACGCAATTGTGCTTTGTTGTGATTTTTATTTTATTTTATTTTTTTATTTTATAATAAGTATGCATGCGTTACGCAAACGCGAGCACGTGTGTGTGTGTGTGTGTGTGTGTGTGTGTGTGTGTGTGTGTGTGTGTGTGTGTGTGTGACTGTGTTTCGGTAAGTGACAAGTGTTTCTCTTTGTCTCTGTCTCGTTCTCTCAGTGTGTCCTGTTTATCTGTCTGTCTGTCTGTCTCTGTCTGTCTTTTGGTGTGTGTTTTTTTCATGTCCCTCTCTCTGTCTGTGTGTTTCTGCCTGTGTCTGTCTGCCTGTCTGTCTGTCTGCCTGTCTATCTCTTCTTCATCCTGTTCCCTCTGTCTGTATGGGTTTTCATTCTTCATCACATTCATCCCATGATTCATATTAATTGCTTCATATCTGTCTGTCTGTCTGTCTGTCAATAATCTCTCTCTCCCCCCCTCTCTCTCTCTCTGTCTCTCTCTGTCTCTCTCCCTTTCTCTCTCTCTCTGTCTCTCTCTCTCTCTGTCTCTCTCTCTCTGTGTCTCTCTCCATCTCTCTCTGTCTGTCTCTCTCCCTCTCTCTCTGTCTCTCTCTCACTCTCTCTGTCTCTCTCGCTCTCTCTCGCTCTCTCTCTCTCTGTCTCTCTCTCTGTCTGTCTGTCTGTCTGTCTCTGTCTCTGTCTGTCTGTCTCTCTCTCTCTCTCTCTCTCTCTCTCTCTCTCTCTGCCGCCCCACCCCCCGACCCCCTCTCTCACTACCCCCCCCCCACCCCCCCACGCCCCCGCCCTGCACCCTCCTATCATTATATCGGATCTTCCTCCGCGTTCCCCAATTGGGTTGAATGGATGGATAATTGGCACGAGGTATAATCATGTTCCTCTGTAATTATTGGCTTTTCGCGCACACTGCCGCTCCAAGAATTAAAAAAATAAAAAAATAAAAAATTATTTAAAAAAACCCCACTTCAGACCAGTTAGTGTAATACGCTGGAATTTGCCTGGGCTTTTCTGTTTTGTGTGTGGTTTGATTTGTTCTGTGTTTTGTGCCTTTGTTGTGTGGTTTTTTTGTGTGTGGGTTTTGACACTGAGGGGGTGTGGGAAGCGTATTGGAGGGATGGGGGGCCCGGGGGGGGGGGGGGGGGGGCATATTGAGAATGCATGTGACAAATTCAGATTGTATAATCTTTTGATGCTTGCCTGTCCGGTTGATTGTCTGAATGCAGTTCTGGTGGGGATGGAGGTGGTGGTGGTGGTGGTGGTGGGGGTGGTGGGGGTGGGAAGTTTGTGGTGCGTTGAATTAGGGAGGGGGAGGAGTGTGGGTTTTTTTTTTGGTGAGGATGGTGGTGGTATAGGTGGTGATGGGTTTGATGTTTAGGTGGTGGTAGTGTTGTTGTTGAGGTGGTGGTGGTGGTGGTGGTGGTGGTGTTGATGTTGATATGGTGGTGGTGGTGGTGGTGGTGATGGTGGTGGTGATGTGGTATTGATGTTGATATTGTGGTGGTGGCGGTGATGGTGGTGGTGTTGATGGTGGTGGTGGTGGAGGTGGTGGTGGTGGTGATGGTGGTATTGGTGTTGATGGTGGTGGTGGTGGTGGTGATGGTGGTGTTGATGTTGATATTGTGGTGGTGGTGGTGATGGTGGTGGTGGTGATGGTGATGGTGGTAGTGGTGGTGGTGGTGGTGATGGTGGTGTTGATGTTGATATGGTGGTGATGGTGGTGGTAGTGATGATGGTGGTGGTGGTGATGTTGATGGTGTTGGTGGTGGTGGTGGTGGTATCAACAACAGCAGCAGCAACAACAACAACAACAATAGCAAAGAAGAAGAAATACAAGAAGAAAAAAAACCCCAGGAAGATCAAGAACAATACAACAACAACAACAACAACTACTACTACTACTACTACTACTACTACTACTACTACTACTACTACAAGAAAAGCAGGTCACTCTTGTCCCAAGCATTCACACTTCAAACAGAAGTAGTTCCTGAAGACAGACCGTTCCAGACCACACTGACAGAAGCATCAGAACACACAGCTGTAGGATCCATTCAGCCGATGGAATCAAGCACGTCGCTCCAAGCTGACAGATCCTTGTCCTTGGGGTGAACCATGACCCTTCACGACAATGCACCGTGGGGTCAAGGTTAGAGAGGGGGTGGGAGAAAGAAGACAAAATCAAGGTGAATTTCAAAGGAGAAAAAATATACTTATGACGTCAGAAAGAAAAGGGAGATAGATATTAGGAAACCATTTACAGCTTAGTCTTTTTGTGAAGGACTGTGACTCTCAAACTAGGAGGCAAAATTTGCACTGGCTCTTAGTGCTGCAGCCTTGTGGGCTAGTTGGTCTTTGGGAACCATCCCCAACGCCGACTGTCCTAAAACCCTCTTGGCCGAGAGAGTGGGGATGTAACTTGGGCAAGACACTCTCCACTATAATCAAATTCTAGCCCAAATAGTCGGAACAGCAGTTGCCTCCTCTGCTGTTCTGATGGTCATAGTCGGACACGACTGACTATCATATATATATATATATATATATATATAGAGAGAGAGAGAGAGAGAGAGAGAGAGAGAGAGAGAGAGAGAGCAGGTGCAAGGTACTAAACACTGATGGGCAACATTAATGGCCATGACAGCTGTACAGATGACAGCCATGTTGACAGGAGCACACCTCGGGTGATTATCACGTTGTGGGTGGGGACAGAGAAACAACGAAATGTGGCTCATGACTTCAGATTAACTGACCTAAATGTCTGGTAACAGACAACACTGAACTATGTTTCATGACTTCAAGTTAACTGCTCTAAATGTCTGGTAACAGACAACACTGAACTATGTTTCATGACTTCAAGTTAACTGCTCTAAATGGCTGGTAACAGACAACACTGAACTATGTTTCATGACTTCAAGTTAACTGCTCTAAATGTCTGGTAACAGACAACAGTGAAGTGTGGTTCATGACTTCAGATTAACTGCTCTAACTGGCTGGGAACAAACAGCAGTGAAGTGTGTGGTTCATGACTTCAGATTAACTGTTCTAAATGTCTGGTAACAGACTATACTGAAGTATGGCTCATGACATCATATTAACTGTTCTAAATGTCTGGTAACAGACTATACTGAAGTATGGCTCATGACTTCATATTAACTGTTCTAAATGTCTGGTAACAGGCTATACTGAAGTATGGCTCATGACTTCAGATTAACTGTTCTAAATGTCTGGTAACAGGCTATACTGAACTATGGCTCATGACTTCAGATTAACTGTTCTAAATGTCTGGTAACAGACTATACTGAAGTATGGTTCATGACATCATATTAACTGTTCTAAATGTC
>NC_134899.1:53016535-53024035 GCF_041734735.1 Babylonia areolata | reverse complement strand
CCAACCCAACGCGCTTGTCAGTTATGTACCTATTAGAGTGGATTTCGTTTTACATGATATTGCCACAGACAACACTCTCGTTGCCATGGGTTCTTTTTCAGTGCGTCAAGTGCCTGACAGCAGCACAACCCAACGCGCTTGGCAGTTATGTACCTATTAGAGTGGATTTCGTTTTACATGATATTGCCACAGACGACACTCTCGTTGCCATGGGTTCTTTTTCAGTGCGTGAAGTGCTGACTGCAAACGGAACCTCGGCTTATCGTCTCATCCGAAAGACTAGACGTTCAGTTTGATTTTCTTTCAGTCAAACTCGGGAGAAAGGGTGAGAGCGGGATTCGAACCCACACTCTCACGGACTCTCTGTCATGGCAGCTGAGCGTCTTAACCATTCTGCCACCTTCCTCCTCAACACTCCATGACTGCAAGGGATATCACTCCTACCCACATGTCCAATCCACCTGTGTCATCCTGTAGGAAAACAACTCCTGCTCACTTGACGGGTGCAATAGCCGAATGTTTAAAGTGCTGGACTTTCAATCTGAGGGTCCTGGGTTCGAATCTCGGTGCACCTGGTGGGTAAAGGGTGGAGATTTTTCCGATCTCCCAGGTCAACATATGTGCAGACCTGCTAGTGCCTGAACCCCCTTCGTGTGTATGCGCACGCAGAAGATCAAATACGCACGTTAAAGGTCCTGAAATCCATGTCAGCGTTCGGTGGGTTATGGAAACAAGAATATACCCAGCATGCACACCCCCGAAAACGGAGTATGGCTGCCTACATGGCGGGGTAAATAAAAAACAAACGGTCATACACGTAAAATGTTACATGTCTGTCTGAGTGTGTATGTGTGTGCGTCTGAAATCGGATTGAATGACACAGGAAATGAATGATGAGCGCCCAGTGGCAGCCGTCAGTCGGCTCTACCCAGGTAGGCAGCCTGTGGTGCAAATGTCCCCGTGTATGTAAAGTGCTTAGAGCTTGGTCTCTGACCGAGGATAGGCGCTATAGAAGTATCCACATCAATCAATCAATCACTTCTTACTATGCCTGGTCGAACCGCTCCGCACAAAACTCCAACTGGCTTCGAAAGTCAAATCTGGTTGCCATGGCAAAGCATGTGCGTATGGACATGGATGATGTTCAGGCGACTGTGAAAACGCTGCGAGGGGCGGGTAATCGGCGGAAAATATCAAACAGTTTTGTCCCCTGAGATCCTAATCAGACCTGACATGACGAGAAAATTATCAAGAAAAGCCACAGCATGAAAAGGTAAATGAAGAAAAATACAGCATCATGAAATAGAATATAGCATAAAAAAATGAAATAAGAGAAAGTGTGTGTGTGTGTGTGTGTGTGTGTGTGTGTGTGTGTGTGTGTGTGTGTGTGTGTGTGTGAGAGAGAGAGAGAGAGAGAGAGTGTGTGTGTGTGTGTGTGTGTGTGTTTTCTTCAGTTTTCTTCAGTTTAACGTCTATTCACTATAAGTGTTTTTAGACGGAAAAGAGTAAAGTAGTGTATAAAGGAAAGGGAATGCATGTGAATATTAGTGTAAAAAAAAAGAAAAAAAAGAAAAGTTTATGTTATGTATCAAAGGAAAAGTGTGTGTGTGTGTGCGTGTGAGTGAGTGTGTGTGTGTGTGTGTGTGTGTGTGTGTGTGTGTGTGTGTGTGTGTGTGTGTGTGTGTGTGTGTGTGTGTGTGTGAGAGAGAGAGAGAGTGTGTGTGTGTGTGTGTGTGTGTGTGTGTGTGGCAGAGAGTAGAGAGAAAGAGACAGAGGGAGACAGCCAGACAGACAAACGGAGAAACAGAGGCAGAGACACACACAGGGAGAAACAGACATATGGAAACAGAGACAGAAACATAGAGACAGACACAGAAACAGAGAGATAGATACACACAGACAGACAGACAGACAGACGGAGAGAGATACAGAATTATGTGACCGTACCCATTAGTGATGTCCCGTTCACCTGTCTTGCACTCACAGTGTCCACACATTAATCTGACAGATGTACTTCTAAAGCTGGGTCGTCTTTTAGTTACAGACGCTGTTTCTCAGCACTGACCACTGAAAAACAGAACGTCAAATAAACCAGGAGATCTGGGCCAACACTGATGCACTTCGGATACCTCTAAAACCGGTAGTGAGTAGGTGGTTCTGTAGCAGGTATAGATGCTGCTGACAGTTTTGAAAACATCTCAGAAACTTGACATGAATTGAAATACAGGGAGATAGATGTACATAATTACGTGACCGTGCCCAATAATGCTGTCACTTTCACATATATTGCACTCACAGGGTCTACACATCAATCCGACAGATGGACTGCTGAAACTGGGTCGTCTTGTAGTTCCAGACCTTGATTCTCTGCTCTGATCATTGAGGAACAAAACATCAGATAAATCAGGAGATATGGGCCTAAGCTGATTTAATTCGGATGTCTATAAAGACCAGGAGTGCACGGGGATGTTATTGTAGCGGGGAACATCGTCTCTTGGTGACAATGCTGACAGTTTTGAGAACATCTCCGAAACTCGACGTGAATTGGAAGAAAACAGATGGAGATACAGTAAAGATCAAAGAGAGGAGACAGAGAGAAGGGGGTGGGTGGGTGGGGGGGGGGGGGAGAGAAACAGAGACAAAGAGATAGAGACAGAGAGATACACAGACAGACAGGCACAGACTAAAAGAACTGAAAGGTGTCAACAGAATCACAGACAATTATTAATTCGAGCAGCGAATGAGACAAGACAGTTAATAAGATAAAATGACGGGGGGGAAAAGCAACTGCACACAGCAACCAAAAGGTTACGGGAACGTGTTTTCAAAAATCACGACGGATGTAACACTTATATCACACATCAAACAGAGGCTGAAAAACATGAATACCGAAACAAACAGAAAGATGGACAAAAAGAAAGCAAGAAAGAAAGAAAGAACCAGAAGGAATGGAAGACAGGAAGAAAGAAAGGCAAAGGAAGGAAGGAAGGAAGGAAGGAGTAAGGAAATAAGGAAAGAAAGAGAGAAAGAAAGAAAGAAATAAGGAAAGAATGAGCGAGAGAGAGACAACAATACATAGAAAGACAGAGAGGAAAAAGAAGGAAAGAAAGAGAGAAAGAAAGAAGCAGTAAGAAAGAAAGGAAGACATAAGGAAAGAAATAGCGAAAAAAAAGATAGAGCAGTAGATAGAAAGAAAAAGAGAAAAAAAAACAGAAAGAAAGAAAGAAAGGGGGAAAAAAAGAAAGAAAGAAGGAAAGAAAGAAAGAAAGAGAAAGAAGCAGAAAGAAAGAAAGGAAGGAAGAAATAAGGAAAGAAAGAAAGACAGGAAGGAAGAAATAAGGAAAGAAAGAAAGACATATGGAAAGAAAGAGCGAAAACAAGATAGAACTGTAGACAGAAAGAAAGAGAGAGAAGAGAAAAAAGACAGAGAGAAAAAAGAAAGAAAGAAGGAAAGAAAGAAAGAAGAAGGAAAAGACTTTAAAAGGGATATGTTTCAACAGTACAGTGTTCAATCCTATCACAGATACAGAAGCGAGGTATAGGCTGACAAAGAAGAATTATACTGTTGTTGTGTTAGACAGGGAAAGCCAATATCAGGTCAAACAGGAAGTGCGTTTTCTGTCTCTTTCTTTCTCTTTCTGTCGGTCCATCTTTCGTCTATATTTGTCTGTGTCTGACTGTCTCTGTCCCTGTCTGTCGGATTGCCTGTCTTTCTGAGCGTCTTTCCGTCTGTCTCTGTCTCTCTCTCTTTCTCTGTCTCTGTCTCTCTCTCTGCCTGTCTCTGTCTGCCTCTCTGTCTGTGTCTGTCTGTGTGGATGTCTGTCTGTCTGTCTCTGTCTGTCTGTCTGTCTGTCTGTCTGTCTCTCTCTCTCTCTCTCTCTCTGCGCATACGTGCGTGCATGTCGTGTGTGTGTGTGTGTGTGTGTGTGTGTGTGTGTGTGTGTGTGTGTGTGTGTGTGTGCTTGCGTGCGTGCGTGCGTGCGTGCGTGTGTATGTGTGTGTGTGTGTGTGTGTTTTTCTGTCTTTGTCTCTCTGTCTGTGTCATGATCTGGTTCGCTGAATTCCATGATTCATGACCACGCAACAGCTGACCATAACACATACATGTACATACAGCACAGACCAAAATGACGTTGATGGTTTGAACAACTCCAAACGATGTTCTGTGACTGCTGATTATTATGAGAAGACAACACACTAGAACAAAAATAAAATAAAATAAATATGAAACACAAAGAAAGAGAAAAAAAAAACCGTCATAGTTTCACCCTTCCGACACTAATGTTACAGAGTAATATCCACGCTCACTATAAACCCTCCGTCTATTCTTGAACATGTTTTCAACTGAAGGAAAATGCCATCAGCTCGCTCCATTAACTCACTCCATGCCAAGAGTTTTTGCCCTTGCCAATCCCTGAAAACCCAGGGTTTGTATAGGATGGGGAAAAATTGTAAAAAAAACAAATAAACACCCAGACAATTGATACTTAGTATATGTATGCAAGGAATGTTGTTCCATATGTGTGCAAAAAATCAAAGTATTTACTCACCATCTTGATGTTGATCGCGGTATACATATTTTGTGTATTTTTTTAGCATTTTTGCACCCATCAGAAATGTACACCAAGTGCCTTGAACATGTTCCACATCACATTCTAACACTATTTGAGGAACTGAAGACCTAGTGCATGCAATGAAGTATGAACAGGTGGTGAAGAAAGTTGAAATTCACACATACAAAAAAAAAAAGGTCTCTATATAATGAAAAAAAAAGGAGTTCACTGTACACAAAAGCCTGATGTAGTATCACCAACAATAATCTTGTCTTGAGTGGAAGAGCTCATGGCAGGTGATGCTGAGTCCTGGGAGGGAAAAAGGAAAAATTGTCAGTCCAATCACTGGTGAAAACACTTGCAAAATCGTCTGTTTCCTCAGTGGTTTCGTCGTCTGTGTCTGTCTCATCTGCTGGCACATGTTCCTCACTTTCCTCTCCATTGTAAACACTCTCTTCAGCGGCCAAATCTATTTCTAGTTCATCGGGATCTGGTTCAAATTCACTGTCCGAAGAATCAACATTATCTCCTTCGACATCAGAGCCTTCAGTTTGGATCATTTCCAAAACATCTTCGACGCTGAGTAACATTTCACCTCTCCGACCGTGTCGAACACTTCGCCGTGACGCCATCTTGTCAAACAACTTACAAAGCTGACAGGGGGCACGCTTTGTTATCAACTGCGGTTGAGCTTATCGCGACACACACGCAGCGTGTGTGAATGAAAAGCTGACCAGAGGTGACGTAAGATATCACATCTGCTTTTGATTTTCGCATCCGACGCGTCACTCCGACAGTACGACTTTTTAAAATCCAAGTCCGCATATGCGGACATTGGCATCCAACGCTTTCTCTGACGATGTCCGCATGTGCGGACAATGGCAGCGAGTGAGTTAACAGGACGCATTTGGAGACAGAGTGAGAGGCACTATGGAGGCATTGTGAGGTGAAGGGAAAGAGGATGCGTTCAAGCTTTTTAGTCATTTCCATTCGTTGTCTTTGGTTGCCTTTCAGTTTCGATTTCAGTTTCAGTTCCCCAAGGAGGAAAATCCATATACGCGACACCACAACTGCTAAAAAGCAAATGTCTGACCATCAGCCTAACTCAACGCCGGTAGTCAGGCCATGAGGGGGAGAAAAGAGATTTGAAAATGAAATGAAATGGAATAAAATAGAATAAATTTAGAATGAATAAATGAATAATAATAAATAATTTTTTTTTAAACTAGATAGATAGATAGCTAGATTGATAGAGATATTTGTATTTGTATTTCTTTTTATCACAACAGACTTCTCTGTGTGAAATTCGGGCTGCTCTTCCCAGGGAGAGCACGTCGCTATACTACAGCGCCACCCTTTTCTTTCTTTTTTTGTATTGTTTCCTGCGTGCAGTTTTATTTGTTTTTCCTATCGAAGTGGAATTTTCTACAGAATGTTGCCCGGAACAACCCTTTTGTTGCCGTGGGCTCTTTTACGTGCGCTAGGTGCATGCTGCACACGGGACATCGGTTTATCGTCTCATCCGAATGACTAGCGTCCAGACCACCAGTCAAGGTCTAGTGGTGGGGGAGAAAATATCGGCGGCTGAGCCGTGATTCGAACCAGCTCGCTCAGATTCTCTCGCTTCTCTCGCGTTACCTCTAGGCCATCACTTCACATGATAGATAGATAGATAAATGATTAAATAGGTAAGTAAATTGATTAATTAAATTAATAGATGAATCAATAAATAAACAAACTGATTATATATATATATATATATATATATATATAATGATAAATAGAAAAAAAAGTAAATTGATTAATTAAATTAATAAATGAATCAATAAATAAATAAACTGATTATATATATATATAAATTGATAAATAGAAAAACAAACAAATAAATAAAAAAAATGAATAAATAAATAAATGAATAAATAAATCAAGTTAAGAAGCTTATCCACATTCAAACGAAGTGCAGGAGAAGATGACAAGAGAAAGGCAACACGCTGAAATTAAAAAAAAACAAAAAAACATGATCATAAAACTGGCCAGGCTCAGTGATTCCATAGAGTGCACTCCCTTCACAGGAAGCACACGTATGTTGCCGTTTCTTCCTCAATGACGTGAGATGGATTTCATCCGTGCTGGAGTAGAAGACGGCCCCTTGCCTTTCTTCCATGACACCTCTGTCTCTGTCTTTGTCGACTGCTGTCTCTGTTCGTCTGTCTGTCTTTCTGCCTGCCTGAATCTCTCTGTCTCTGTCTCCCTCTCTGTCTGTCTCTCTGTCTGTTTGTCTCTGTCTGTCTCTGTCTGTCTGTCTGTCTGTCTGTCTCTCTCTCTCTCTTGTTTTTGTCTGCTGTTGTCTCTGTCCGTAAGTCTGTCTGTCTGTCCCTCTCTCTCTGTCTCTCTCTCTCTCCCTGTCTCTCTCTGTCGCTGTCTCTGTCTCTCTCTGTCTCCCTCTATCTCTACTTGTCTTTACTGTTGTCTCTGTCTGTCTCTCTGTCTCTGTCTCTCTCTATCTCTCTGTCTGTCTGTCTTTTTTTCTCTCTCTCTCCATCTCTCTCTCTTTGTCTTTGTCTGCTGTTGTCTCTGTCTGCCTGTCTCTGTCTCCCTGTCTCTGTCTTTCTGTGTGTGTCTCCGTCTCTGTCACTCTCTCTCTCTCCCTCTCCCTCCCTCTTTTCTTGTCTTTGTCTGCTGTTGTCTCTGTCTGTCTCTCTGTCTCTGTCTCTCTCTATATCTCTGTCTGTCTGTCTTTCTCTCTCTCTCCCTCTCTCTCTCTTTGTCGTTGTCTGCTGTTGTCTCTGTCTGCCTGTCTCTGTCTCCCTGTCTCTGTCTTTCTGTGTGTGTCTCCGTCTCTGTCACTCTCTCTCTCCCTCCCTCTTTTCTTGTCTTTGTCTGCTGTTGTCTCTGTCTGTCTCTCTGTCTCTGTCTCTCTCTATCTCTCTGTCTGTCTGTCTTTTTT
>NC_134899.1:53006535-53011535 GCF_041734735.1 Babylonia areolata | reverse complement strand
TATAGAGAGAGAGAGAGAGAGAGAGAGAGAGATTTTATAAGACAAAATAAAATTAAGCAAAACAAAGCGAAGTATAGTAAAATGAGAAGAAGAAACAGAAAGATAAAAAAAAAAAGTTTCACCAACTTCTGAATACACTGGTTTTTGTTTGTTTGTTTGTTTGTTGTTTTTTTGTGTGTGTGTGTGTGTGTGTGTGTGTGTGTGTGTGTGTGTGTGTGTGTGTGTGTGTGTGTCCAGTTCATTAAAACCATTCCTTTATAAGATCTGTTTATAGACTTTCATTTCGTTTGATCAAAGGTCGGTGTCGTGTGGCGATTGCCTTCATTGAAAACTGAAATGGACAGTGGGGGTTGATGGTCGGAAAACCTCAGGACAATGGTCTATGATTGCTGATATTGCTGTGGGATACTCCAACTGTTCTTTACTTGATTAATTAAACAAATACCAGACATAAGAACAATAGTCTATGATAGTCGATATCGTCGTGGAAAACCCTTACTTCTTTACTCTTTCATAGCACACACACTAAAACTTCAGAACAATGGTCTATGATTGGTAATAATGCTGTGGACCCCCCCACCCCCACCCCCCACCCCCGTACCTCCCTCTCCCCCACCGCACCCTCTCCCCCTCCCCACACACACATTTACTTGATTAATTGAACAAGCACCAACATATAGGCTTACCTTCAACTATGCCTCCATTATATCTGTTCCAAAACTGTTGTTACAAATGAAAGATTCAATCTCGTGTTTCTGGTTCTGTCTGATTGAAAGGTTCACCCTGTGTCCCAGACACACTTTTGTAAAGTGATCAGAGATATGATAATTATGGCGGAGAACTCGGCTACAGACTGAAGCAATCTGGAGAGGAATAATTACACAAGAATTGTTCTGAAGCGATTGTTTACAAGAACCATGGCACAGGGCTTGGAACGGACTGGGAGGCATTCGAGTGTTTCTGCATTGTAGGCTGGCTGCTGTGAATTCCTTAATGATGTGTGATCAGGTTTATGAGTGCTTCAAAAGAAAATATTCATATTCTCGGATAATTTTGTGTGTGTGTGGGTGTGTGTGTGTGTTTGTCTGTTACTGTCCTCTTGTCGGCGTCTGTGCCTTTGTCTGTGTGTCTGCGTGAGGCCTGTCTTTCAGATTCTGTTTGTCAGTCTGTCTCTCACGATGACACTTTGTCTCTGTCTGCCTCTGTCTCGGTCTCTTTCTGCCTCTCTCTGTCTATCTCAGCCTCTGCCTCTCCACAGGAGAGGGAAGGGTGTGGTGTGTGTGTGTGGGGGGTGTGGAGGGTTAGTGAGAGAGACAGACAATACTCAGGAATCCTTGTTTTCAATAGACACGCCCACTCTCCGGGTCTTTTCTTCGCTGTTTCTGGGACAGATTCCAACAGCTAGGAAAGAAGGAGGAGCTGGGATTCTGTGAAAAGAAAATAGAATTAAAAAAAAAAAAAAAATAGGAAGGAGAGTGGAGTCCAAGCATTTTCATCAAAATGGAATACACAGGTTCTTTGTCTCCGTTTCTGTCTCTGTCTGTCTGTCTGTCTGTCACACACACACACACACACACACACACACACACACACACACACACTCACACACACACACACACACACACACACTCTCTCTCTCTCTCTCTCTCTCTCTCTCTACTTGTCTTTGCTGTTGTCTCTGTCTGTCTGTCTCTGTCTCTGTGTCTCTGTCTCTGTCTCTCTGCCCCCCCCCCCTATCTCTCTCTGTGTCTGTCTGCCTACATCTCCCCCCCTCTCTCTCTATCTCTCTCTCTCTCTGTCTGTCTCCCTCTCTGTCTATCTATCTATCTATTTGTATGTCTGTCTGTCTCTCTGTCTGTCTATCTATCTATCTATCTATCTATCTATCTATCTATCTATCTATCTGTCTGTCTGTCTATCTATCTATCTATCAATATCTCTGTCTATTCATCTATCCATCTATCTGTCTATCCATCTGTATATATATGTCTGTCTATCTATCTGTTCATCGATCTGTGTCATTCTCTCTCCTCTGGATATCTCTCTGTCTCATAGTTTTACTTCTCCATCTCTCTTTCTCTCACTAATCCCGCCCCTCTCCTCCCTCCCCCCCCCCTCTCTCTCTCTCTCTCTCTCTCTCTCTCTCTCTCTCTTTCTATCTATCTCTTTCTGACAGAAAAAAGAGGTTAATTAACCTTTCGATTACCTGAACAATATCAAGGATAAAACACACACACACACACACACACACACACACACACACACACACACACACACACACATTCTTAAAAATCACTTCACCGAACTAAACACAATTAACGGAAATTAAAACACAAATAAAAGCAACAACAACAACAACAACTACAACAACACCAACAACGGAACAACAAAGAAATCTTACAGCTTTGCCTTTTTTTTCTTCTTTTTTTTTTGTTTTTGTCCTCTTCCCAAACTATGTATCAATCAGCGGTCACTATCTACTCTAACTGCCCACCGCCCCCCCCCCCCCCCCCCCCCCCCCCCCCCCCGTGTAAGCCTCCTTCCTGTTTTCTTCTGATGGAAGATTTCACCAGCACACCTCATTAACTCACTCAGTACGGCCAGTCCTCTCTTCTCCTCTACACAGACCCCTCGGATGTCGAGTGGGTGTCTGAATGACCCAACCTTTAGCTCCCGTCGTCAGAATTGTGGTATTCTTTGTCAACATTCACCTCTTCAGTATAAGAGCCTTCCGCTTGCAATATTTTGATAATGGTAATTGGGCTGAAACGCTGTTAACGTCGTCTCTTTCGCCGTTCGTATGGAAAGAGTTAACCAGGGAAGTGCTGTAAGGTCATTGGCAATGCGGAAGAGCTCTTGGAGACAAGAGTGACATTGGAAAAAAAAAACTTCTGAGGTGATCGTCTGCTACGGCTGTAGAGAAAAACAGGAAGAAGGTGTGTAAAGGCTTCACAAGTTTGTTGTTGTTGTTGTTGTTGTTAATGGCGTAGCTGTTATTGTTGCTATCATTGCTGTTGCTGCTGTTGTTGTTGTTGTTGTTGTTGTTGTTGTTGCTATTGGTGCTGTTTTCGTTGTTAAAGCTTTTGGAATGCGTCTGTCGTTTGCTGTTTACTCATTAATGCTGAGTGATCGTTTTCATCCGTCGAACAGCACTGCTATTTATCTGTCTAATACTCTGCCTTAGCCAGTTTATCTATCGATTGTTTTTTTATCTGTTTATTTATTTAGTTATTTATCTATCTATCTGTTCATTTACTCATCTATTTATCTATTTATTTATATTCATTTTGCATGAGCTGATGCCTTTGCATTTCTCTTTGTGCATTTCTGTCCGTCTGCCTCTCTCTCTCTCTCTCTCTCTCTCTCCCTCTCTCTCCCTCTCTCTCTCTCTCACGCTCTCTCCTTATCTCACACTTGTGTGTTTTTGCTGGTTTGATTTTAAATTAGTTGTGCACGTGCACGTATGCTCATTTGAAAGCACATAGAGGGAGAGAGAGACAGAGACAGAGAGAGCGAGCAGTGCGAGTTAGTGACAGAAAGAGAGAGAAACAGACACGCAGACAGACAAACATAAAGGGTAGAGATTTTACATCAGACAGACAGACAGAAAGGCAAGCAGACAGATAGAAATGCAGGCAGACAGACAGAAAGAGTAGAGATATAACATCAGACAGATAGAAAGGCAGACAGACAGACAGACAGGAAGGCAGACAGACAGACAGAAAGGCAGACAGACAGACAGAAAGGCAGACAGGCAGACAGAAAGGCAGACAGACAGACAGACAGACAGGAAGGCAGACAGACAGACAGAAAGGCAGACAGACAGAAAGGCAGGCAGACAGACAGAAAGAGTAGAGATATAACATCAGACAGACAGAAAGGCAGACAGACAGACAGAAAGGCAGGCAGACAGACAGAAAGGCAGACAGACAGACAGAAAGGCAGAAAGGCAGACAGACAGACAGAAAGGCAGACAGACAGACAGAAAGGCAGACAGACAGATAGAAAGGCAAGCAGACAGACAGACAGACAGAAAGGCAGACAGACAGACAGACAGACAGACAGAACGAGTTCCATGCTCCAAACAAACCCTGTTTTCTACAGACCGGCCCATTCTCTCTTGTTCCATTCACTGCTGTTTTCGTGGCCAAAGATTCCTCGCTGGGGAATAAAATGCTGCGTCGGGATTGTGTGAAAGGGCAAAACTAAACGGGAGTCTGAGCATTCTCCTTGTCATGGAACTCACACACACACACACACACACACACACACACACACACACACACACACACACAGAAACAGACAGACTGACGAGGCGGCGTGGACTTCTTCTCCAAACCAACAGATGCCCATGCATATCTGCCCGCCACATCCTGCCACCCCAGGCACGTTATCCGCAACTTACCACAGGGAGAATTTCTACGCCTACTGACGCCTGTGCTCTGACGATGACTGCTTCCGGGAGAGAACCAGGACCATGGAGGCATGGTTCACAAGACGTGGACATCATCCCCGACAAGTGGGGGAAGCAAAGGAAAAGGCCAGACTGATCCCCAGACGGGAGGCACTGCGCTACAAGACAAAAAAACAGTTTGGACAGAACTCCTTTTGTCGTCTCCCACCACCCCCTTAACCCCCCCTCCCCCTGCGTCAGTGGCTGGCTGAACTGCAGGATTCAGTTCTCCACACAAGTGCTCGCATGCGCCAGGCATCTCCTACTGCTCCTGTGGTGGGGGAGCGCAACTGTAGGAGCCTCCGCTCCCTGCTGATGCCTACCAGACTGCCCACTCCTGACCAAGAAGCCCCTGGATGCTATAAGTGCCACAAAAGGTGCGTCATTTGCAAAGATCACATGCAGGAAACAGACACATTCACTGGTGACACTACACACGAAACATTCAAAATCCAACAACACGTAACGTCCGACAGCAGCAACATCTTTTACCTACTGTTCTGTGATAAATGCAAGCAAGCACAATATATAGGAGAAACAAAGAACA
>NC_134899.1:52996535-52999035 GCF_041734735.1 Babylonia areolata | reverse complement strand
CGATAATTGCCAGATTATGCAAATGGCCTGACATTCTAGACAGTCCTGATGGATATCTCAACGAAACACCACGACGATAATTGTCATCTGCGCCGCATTTGGCCTTGTTATCATTCATATCGCTCTCTCTCTCTCTCTCTCTCTCTCTCTCTGTGTGTGTGTGTGTGTGTGTGTGTGTGTGTGTGTGTGTGTGTCGCTGTGGTCTCTCAGGTTTCGTCTAATTGTATGAATATTTCCCTTCTTCTAATCACTGCCTGAAAGTGGCTCCGGTGATCTGAGGCGGTGTTTACGCTAATTCTCCACCCGCACTGTTCCGTATTTCCGCTGTATTGTTCTGCACGTGGCTTGTAGTGCTGTTCCACAGCCTCCCTACTTTCACCAGCATCTCTTTTAGTCATCATCTCTGTCTCCCTGTCTCTGTCTCTGGCGCTGTGTGTGTGTGTGTGTGTGTGTGTGTGTGTGTGTGTGTCTTTCTCTATTATGTGTGACTGTCTGTCTGTCTGTCTGTCTGTCTGTCTGTCTCTCTCTGTCTCTCTCTCTCTCTCTCTGTTTGTCTCTCTCCCTTTCTCTCTCTTCTCTCTACCTCTCTCTACCTCTCTCTCTCTCTCTGTCTCTCTCTTTGCTCTCTCTCTTTCACTCTTTTGTTTTATTTCTCTCTCTTTCCATCCCCCTCTTTCTCTCCCTCTCTCTCTTTCTTTCTCTCCCCTCTTTCTCTCTCTCCCTCCCCCCCTCTCTCTCTCTCTCTCTCCTCTTTCTTTCTCTGTCCCCTCTCTCTCTGTCTCTCTCTCTGTGTCTGTCTCTCTCCCTTTCTCTCTCTTCTCTCTACATCTTTCTCTCTCTCTCTCTGTCTCTCTCTTTTCTCTCTCTTTCACTCTCTCTTTTTATTTCTCTCTCTTTCCATCCCCCTCTTTCTCTCCCTCTCTCTCTCTCTTTCTTTCTCTCCCCTCTCTCTTTCTCTCTGTCTCTCCCTTTCTCTCTCTCTCTCTCTTCTCTGAAATCCAATATTGCTTTCGACAATTTGTGAGTTCCCTCTCACTCTCTCTTGAGTGGGTGCATTTGTGTACGCGTGTGTGTGTGTGTGTGTGTGTGTGTGTGTGTATTTCATGATTTTTGTTTTTCTTCTCTTCTCTTCTTCTTCCTTTTGTGGAATGGCTTTGAATGGTGAAATAATGGTATATTTGATTGTGTTTTGATTTTGTGCTCATTTTCGCGTTTTTAGCTTTATTCCCTCTTTAGGGCGAGGGCTGGATGTAAAAAAAAGCATGTTACTTGCTTATCTATTACCCTCGTTAATAAAGATTTTGTCTTTGTCTTTTTTGTCTTTGTCTCCTTCTCTTTATTTCTCTGTCCCCTCTCTCTCTCTGTCTCTTTTTTCTCTCTCTCTTTCTCTCTCCCCCTCTTTCTCTCCCACACACACACTCTCTCTCCCTCTCTCTTTCTCCCTCTCTCTTTCTCTCTCCCCTCTCTCTCTTTTTTTCCTCTCCCTCTCTCTTTTTCTCTGTCTCTGTCTCTGTCTCTCTCTCCTTTTCACTCTCTGTCTGTCTGTCTCTCTGTCTCTCTGTCTGTCTGTCTGTCTGTCTGTCTGTCTCTCTCTCTCTCTCTCTCTCTCTCTCTCTCTCTCTCTCTCTCTCTCTCTCTCTCTCTCCTTACGTTTCTCAGTCGGATGCACACATGTGCATGGGTGCGTGATGTCCGATATTTTATACATCTGTTTGGTGATTGATCATTCATTCTTTTTTCTTCTTCTTCTTCTTCTTCTTCTTCTTCTTCGTCCTTCTTGCCTTTCAACAGTTCTTTTTTTTCTGGAATGACACGAAAAACATGTTGAGAAGCTATTCCGAGCTATTTCATTTTCAAGACATGTTGATCTCTCTCTCTCCCTCTGACCACCACCACCACCACCACCACCACCCTCTCTGTCACCCTCCACACACTTTCATTATGCCCTTTAACCTTCACCCCCCCCCCCGCCCCCCCCTCCTCCCCTCCTTCCCCTCCCACCGACCAATCAGATAAGCGGACCCCGTACACGTCACATTTCTGACTGTCCCACAAGCCAGGCTATCTGAGAGTCACGTCCGATTCTGTTGTCTCCGTCAGCTTTCAGAACGGCAGAGCTGGGCAGACAAACCTTCCACGCTATCAGACAGCGGGAAAGCCTTCGGGTGGGAAAGGGTTAACGAATGCAGGAAGT
Organism: Babylonia areolata; assembly: GCF_041734735.1. Taxonomy (NCBI): domain Eukaryota; kingdom Metazoa; phylum Mollusca; class Gastropoda; order Neogastropoda; family Buccinidae; genus Babylonia; species Babylonia areolata. The sequence continues at coordinate 52,996,841 of NC_134899.1, read as the reverse complement.
AAAGGGTGAGGTGAGGGAGGGTGGGGGTCTTGGGGAGGGGGGGGGGGGGGTGTTGGAGGGTGGAAGGGGATGATGAGGTGGTGGGGGAAGAGGGGTGTGATGAGAGGTGTGTTGGGTCAAGGTGGATGGTGATTAAGATTTCTACTCTGATTTATTCATATGTTTATTTTGTTGTTTTGGGGAGTATTCAATTATCTGTCTATCTATCTATCTATCTATCTATCTATCTATCTATCTATCTGCTTGTGTGTGTATGTGTCTCTCTGTCAGTGTGTGTGTGTGTGTGTGTGTGTGTGTGTGTGTGTC
>NC_134899.1:52984035-52986535 GCF_041734735.1 Babylonia areolata | reverse complement strand
GTTGCAGTGTGTATTGTGTCGATTTCTTACGCAGAAACTGGTTATCTGCGAAACATGTTTTAAAACAGATACACGTATTTCGAACCCTTCAACTATAAACTATCTGCGGGGCAGGACATTTTATGTATAATGTCTCTGTCTCTGTCTCTTTCTGCCAATGCTCTCTCTCTGTCTCTCTCTCTCTTGTCTCTCTGTCTTTGTCTCGCTCTCTCTCTCGCACTCTCTCTCTCTCTCTCTCTCATCACTCTCCTCGCACTCCTCGCGCATTCTCTCTCTCTCGCACTCTGTGTGTGTGGGTGTGTGTAGTGTGTGAGTGAGTGCGTGATAGAGAGAGAGAGAAGAAGAAGAAGAAGAGAAGAAGAAGAAGAAGAAAGCAAAACAAGACCAGTCTGTCAAATATTCCAAATCGAAACGATTGTGTTCCTTCCTCAAGGGATAAGTTGTTTACATGTTTAAACATGTACATACATACATACATACATATATATATATATATATATCGAGAGAGAGAGTATCAGACAGAGTGGCTTCCGTTTTACAGAATTTAGCCAGAGGACAACACTTTCGTTGTCATGGGTTCTTTTCAGTACACCATGTTCGTGCTGCACACAATACCTCGGTTTATCGTCTACACTCGAATGACTTGTCGCTCAGTTACAGTTTCATTATAGCAAGAACTGGATTCGAACCCGGACACTATTGGCAGATACACGCCTTGACCACATGCCACATTACTCCTGTTTGTGGACAAGGGACCTGTGACATAACAGACATGTGACATGACCGGCACCTCCCCGGTTGATAAAAAACAGCACCTCCTCCACCAGTTTTTTTTTAGTATTTGTATTTGTATTTCTTTTTATCACAACACATTTCTCTGTGTGGAATTCGGGCTGCTCTCCCGAGGGAGAGCGCGTCGCTATATTACAGCGCCACCTTTTTTTTTCTTCTTTTTTTTTTTTTTGCATGTTTTCCTACGTGCAGTTTCATTTGCTTTTCTTATCGAAGTGGATTTTTTTTTTTTTTTTTTTTTACAGAATTTTGCCAGGAACAACCCTTTTGTTGCCATGGGTTCTTTTACGTGCGCCAAGTACATGCTGCAGACGGGACCTCGGTTTATCGTCTCATCCGAATGACTAGCGTCCAGACCACCACTCAAGGTTTCGTGGAGGGGGAGAAAATATCCGTGGCTGAGCCGTGATTCGAACCAGCGCGCTCAGATTCTCTCGCTTCCTAGGCGGGGCGCGTTACCTCTTGGCCATCACTCCACAGTTCAAAGCCTCAGTGGCCACCACTGTCTTTCTCGGTGATCAGTCAGCCTGAAAGGAAATCAACAACAACAACAGCAACAACAACAACAACAACAACAGCAAAGCAGGGACCGACAAGTTGGTATCCCTGTTAAGCAGACCCACAGGACTCATCAGGAGGCACCACAGCTTGGAGACAGCCTTCACTTCAAGGGGTGGGGGGCAGAACCCTGTCTGATTTGCGGCAGGGAATGCATTAATTAGTCAGTCAGGGTTGTTCATCACTTTTGGGATTGCCGGCGGGATGTGGGGTCTGTTTTAGTGGCTGTGAAATGGGGGATATTGGAACCACTGATGACTTGGAATGACACTTTTTTTTTTTTCCTTTTCCCTTTGTTGTGTGTTTGTGTGTGTGTGTGTGTGTGTGTGTGTGTGTGTGTGTGTGTGTGTGTGTGTGTGTGTGTGGAGGGCTGGCCCTTGCGAAATTCTGTAGAAAAATCACTTTGATAGGAAAAAACAAAAACAACTACAAACATACCCGCAAACAGAAAGTAAAATGGGTGACGCTGTACCGTAATGACGCTGTACCGTAGTGACGCTATACCGTAATGACGCTGTACCGTAGTGACGCTGAACCGTAGTGACGCTGAACCGTAGTGACGCTATACCGTAATGACGCTAATGACGCTGTACCGTAATGACGCTAATGACGCTGTACCGTAATGACGCTGTACCGTAATGACGCTGTACCGTAGTGACGCTGTACCGTAGTGACGCTGAACCGTAGTGACGCTATACCGTAATGACGCTAATGACGCTGTACCGTAATGACGCTAATGACGCTGTACCGTAATGACGCTAATGACGCTGTACCGTAATGACGCTAATGACGCTGTACCGTAATGACGCTGTACCGTAATGACGCTAATGACGCTGTACCGTAATGACGCTAATGACGCTGTACCGTAATAACGCTGTACCGTAATGACGCTAATGACGCTGTACCGTAATGACGCTGTACCGTAATGACGCTAATGACGCTGTACCGTAATGACGCTGTACCGTAGTGACCCTGTACCGTAATGACGCTGTACCGTAGTGAAGCTGTACCGTAATGACGCTGTACCGTAATGACGCTGTACCGTAGTGAAGCTGTACCGTAATGACGCTGTACCGTAGTGAAGCTGTACCGGAATGACGCTGTACCGTAGTGACGCTGTACCGTAATGACGCTGTACCGTAGTGATGCT
>NC_134899.1:52971535-52974035 GCF_041734735.1 Babylonia areolata | reverse complement strand
GCATGTCTGGTCAAACATAAAACATGAATAAAATGAGTCACCCTATATGTTTTGAAACTTTTGCCCCATCAAATACAAGACATCAATAAGATGAGTAATACTGAAAAAAGAATAGTAGGCCTCCTTCGGTCATGGCTGACCATGGATAGAGTATATCCGAACTAATGTATAATTGCAAAAAGCGCCGAAACCTACAATGTAGGCTCTATATATATACAGGGCTGCGGTGCATGCTGGGAGGTCGCGCGCCCAACGACGTAGGCTGGACGTTGGTCACTTGACCTACAGCACTGCTCGGGCGGCGATCCTCGCTCGCGGGCAGCCTATCGCGAAGTTTTCCCTTGTTATACAAGACTCGGTGGAAGAGAGAGTATTGCAAATACCCATATGTGTAAGCCATTGCACTCATATGGTGCAGAAATTGGGCTGTCTGCTTGGACCAAGCAGCGTCGCCTGTGACTGTAGAGACCGATGCGAGAGAGACAGTCTCTGTCGCAGCGGTCACATGTGTAAGCTGATGCTGGTCTGTTGGCTGCCGTCCCTTTTCTGCGAGCTGGCTTTTCTGCTGTGTTCTTGTTATCGAATTTTATTCCCCATCACGTTTTGTGTAGAAGTTGAAGGACAGTAATCCAGACTCTTGTATTATTCAACCAGCAAGTGGTGAACATTTTCAAACAAAAGTGTCCACGGACTTAAAACCAAAGCAATGACCCCAAACTCCTTGGCCTTCTTCATCCATGATGCATGAACAAAAATACCCGGGTCTCCATTTTGACAAACCCAGGCTGACTTTCTTTGAATTTCACTGTTAATGAATTATAGATCAACGTAACCTCAGTCAACATTATGGGAAAGAAGAAGAAGAAGAAGAAGAAGCAGAAGCAGAAGAAGAAGTTCAGTTCAGTTCAGTTCAATTCACAGCAGTGTCTCAAAGAGGCGACACAGCGTTCGGAGGAATCAATATAAACGCTACACGATATCTGTTATGCACATGCCAGAACAGCAGCGTAATACAACGCATTTAGTCAGGCCTTGGGGAGGATAAACAAAAGGATACATAAAAATATCAACAACAACAACAATAACAAGAGGAAGAAAATGATGAATATCAAGAACACAGAGAAGAAGAAGAACAACAACAACAACAAAAAGAATAATAAGAACAAGAACAAGAACAACAAGAAGAATGCCAAGAACAAACAGAAGCAGCAGCAGAAGAAGAAGAGACCCGGGTTCGAATCTCGGTGACGGCGCCTGGTGGGTAAAGGGTGGATATTTTTCCGATCTCCCAGGTCAACATTATGTGCAGACCTGCTAGTGCCTGAACCCCCTTCGTGTGTATGCGCAAGCAGAAGATCAAATACGCACGTTAAAGATCCTGTAATCCATATCAACGTTCAGTGAGTTTTGGAAACAAGAACACACCAAGCATGCACACCCCCGAAAACGGAGTACGGCTGCCTACATGGCGGGGTAAATAAACAAAACGGTCATACGCTTGAAATGTTACAAGTCTGTCTGAGTGTGTATGTGTGTGTGACTGAAATCTGATTGAATGACACAGATAGGCTGCCTGTTGTGCAAATGACCCATTGTTTGTAAAAGTGTTTTGAACTTGGTCTCCAACCGAGGATGGGCGCTATATAAGTATCCATATCAATCAATAAAAGAAGAAGAAGAAGAAGCCATTATAATGAGTCCCATTGATAACTAGAAGTGCATCTTGCTCTTTTTCTTCATTATCTACAGTTCATGGTAAGTGTTTCTAAACCACTAAATAACTGGGGGTGGGGGTGGGGGGTTTCCGCTGGAACACTGAAACACCAATTTTTCCCAGACATTTTTTTTTTCCAAGCTGTTTATGATGCTCATGTGCCTGGACCAGCCGTTTGTGTGTGATCTGAATCTACTCTCGACTTTGAAAAAAATAATGTTTTGAAAATATCACTGCTTGCATGTAGTTGAGATTTTTGGGAAGGTAACTATAGTGTGTCAGAAACTGCAGAACATATGTGCATCACTTTATCTTATCATTGACTTGTTTGTGAAAAGTGTCGTCTGTATTTCATTTCTTTTTGTATTTGCTTTTTTTTATTCATATCGTTTTATCGTATTTTTTAGTTATGTTGTTATCGATTATTTTACTTTATTCATTCATTAATATAATGACGTCCATTAATCCTTTTATATATCGTATTTTACTTCGTTTCGTGTGTGTGTGTGTGTGTGTGTGTGTGTGTGTGTGTGTACGTGTGTACGTATGTGTGTGTTTGTTTTTTTGTTTTTATTCCCTCATGACCCTGACGAAGCCTGTTGGGTTATGCTGCTGTCAGGTATCTGCCTAGCAGGTGTGGTGTAGCGCATATGGATTTGTCCGAAGGCAGTGACGCCTCCTTGAGAAATTGAAATCAACTCAACTCAACTGAAGCGTCATGTTGCTTATTTCTACTTCAGTCTTAGTGAAGTAGTTGTGGAAGAAGAGGGGGGTTGGATGTTGAGT
>NC_134899.1:52956535-52966535 GCF_041734735.1 Babylonia areolata | reverse complement strand
TAACTAACTATCTAACTAACAAACAAACTAACTAAATGACTGACTGACTAACTGACTAGCTAACCAACTAACTAATCAAGCTGACATCAATTTCTGACCTACAATGTCTTACATGTATGTTGCGCAGTCGTCACGACAGAAGTCACAAGGGACACAGTGGTTCGTTAAATCCTTACCACGGGAAGTGAAGGAATATCGATGTGGTGTTCACAGCGTACGGGTTGTAAGAGAGAGAGAGAGAGGGGGGGGGGGGACACACACACACACACACACACACACACACACACACACACACACACACAGTGGTTCGTTAAACCCTTGCCACAGGAAGTGAAGGAATATCCCTGTGGTGTCCACAGCGTACGGGTTGTAGAGAGAGAGAGAGGGGGGGAGGGACACACACACACACACACACACAGGGACACAGAGAGAGAGAGAGAGACAAAGACGGAATGAGAGACAGGGAAAGAGACAGACGGACTGACAGAAACAGAGAGAGACAGAGACAGAAAGAGAGACAAAGACTAAGACAGAGAGAGACAGAGACAGAGAGATATGCACATACGCACGCACACGTATGTATGTACGACCAAACACATACACACACACACAGACACACACACACACACACACACACACACACACACACACACAGAGAGAGGAGAGAGACATACGGACAGAGAGACAGAAAGGCACACACAATGAAAAAAAAAAAAAAAAAAGATCAGACTTTCAATTTCTCAAAGAGGCGTCACTGCGTTCGGACAAATCCATATATGCTTACCACAGCTGCCAGCCAAATGCCAGACCAGCAGCAATAACCCAGCGCCGCTTTGTCAGGCTTCGAGAGCATGCGTAGGACGATTCGTGTACCACTGGCATCAGAACGGATTTCTTCGACAGATTTCCAACACTTTTCATCTGTTGCCATGGGTTCTTTTCCAGTGCGTAAAGTGCGTACTGAACACAGGGACCTCGGTTTATCGTTTCATCCGTTTGACTAGACGCTCAGTTAAGATTTTTTTTTCCCCCAGTCCAACCTTGAAGAAAGAGCGATAACGGGATTGTATTGGCAGATTATTGTCTTAACTATTACGTCATGCATGTTCCTCTCTCTCTCTCTCTTTCTCTCTCACTTTCTCTCTCTATCTCTCTTTCACACACACACACACACACACACACACACACACAAGGACAGGAACAGAGACAAACAAAACACAACACAACACACACACACACACACACACACACACACACACACAAGGACAGGAACAGAGGCAAACAAAACACAACACAACACACACACACACACACACACACACACACACACAAGGACAGGAACAGAGACAAACAAAACACAACACAACACACACACACACACACACACACACACACACACACACACTGAAACCCGAAGTGAAACCAAACCCGTTTTCTCCCATTGAAGAGCTTTGACCACGGTCATTTATTCTCGCCCCAACCTCATCTGTTCTAAACCCTGTCCAATAATTGCCCCGGCTGGCTTGCTGTTCCCTGCCCTCCAAGCCTTCCTAATGACGTCTTTCCGCTGTGACCTCACCGCGAAGAATTTGACGTCACCGCTGGCTTTGAAAGACTAACGAACTTGCAGCGCTTTCCTGGCACTGTGTAATTAGCTTCTAGGGGGGCGATGATGGGGCCACTGAGGGTACCAGGGTGGGGGTTGGGGAGGGGGGGGGGAGGGGAGAAAGGGGGAACGCGGAGGAGGGAGAGAGGAGGGGGTGGTGGGGGTAAGGAGGGAGTTGAACAGGAGGGAGGAAGGGGGTGGTTGTGAAGGGGGGAAAGGAGTGTATGCTGGGGAGAGGGGTGGTGGGGGTGTGATGGTGGTTTTTTTTTTCTTTTTTTTTTTCTGACACTTCCTAATTATGGCGTAATGGTGTGTCACAAAACGTGCTGTGAAGAAAAAAAAAAAAAAAAGAACCAGTCAAGCTTTGGGAGTTCCATCGTTAAGGAAAATGGCCGTGGTTTCATCAAAAGCACCTGCGCTGGCCTTGGCGCGTAAGAAAATGTGCGTGCATGTACACACGCAGACACAGACACACACACACACACACACACACACACACACTCACAGAGAGAAAGAGGGGGGGGGGGGAGGGGGAGTGAAAGAAAGAAAGAGCAAATTTTAACTCATTCTTGGAGGAATTATGTTTAATGTCCCGTCACACACATCGGTGATTGAAGACATTTTGTTAAAGTATTTATTTATACATTTGAGTATTATCGTTTAGAAGGGGTGGGAGATGTGAATGAATGGAGAGTTGGGGTAAACTGGGCAAATGAGGGTGAAATGAGGGTGAAATTTGAGAGAGAAAAAGAAAAAAAATCTAAATACAATTACAGGAAATTATTTAAATGATTTCGTAAAAGAGAAGTCGTTAAACTGACAAGCGAAACAACTGATAATGACTGCAAAAAGTCAAAAACATCAACATTCTTGTGAAGACTTTCGTGTACATAAGGCTTCAACAAGTCAAAAAGTATATGCTTTATTGTCAGGTTACTAAAGCATATGCACTTGACATAAGAACAATATTTGGTCCGTAATGAATGTGATAATAGTCCGAGAGCTAAGTTCAGAACTGGTCTGCGAATCAGACCAAAGTCTGAGAGAGTCATCTGACGAGGTTTCAGACTTGAATTCAAGCACCTAAAAAAGTCTCTTTCTTGAGAACTGTGTGTGTGTGTGTGTGTGTGTGTGTGTGCGCGCGCGCGCACTCTCCTGTGAGACGTGTGAAAGTCCGTGCATGATAGGCTGTACCTTGTTCTAGTTGTGTGTGTGTGTGTGTGTGTGTGTGTGTGTGTGTGTGTGTGTGTGTGTGTGTGTGTGTGTGTGTGTTTACTGAGCGGGTGTGTGCTGATTATCTGGTTGCGGTTTTCCGCAATTTATCTTTATTCTTATCTGTCTATTATAATCAATGTGCAGTATAGTAGGCTATATTTATAATTATATTCAAATAATGTTTCTTAATTCTTTCTGTTTTTACATTAAGAATACTAGTTATTACCTGCAGTGTGTGGATGTATGTATGAAACGGTGTATGTGATATTTTATACATTTGTATCTTCGTAATATTCGTAAAAGCTGTTGTTGACTTTTACAGTTATGGTCCCCATGTTGTTTACTTGTCTATGTTGTGATAATGCACCTGACCAAATTTCTCCAGTTGGAGATAATAAAGTTATTCTTATCTTATCTTATATTGCTGATTTCCTCGTATGACAATGGGCAGTATACTTTTATATCATCTTTATGATTCTTTGCTCCCCTTTTTGCTGCTCTGTCAGCTTGGTCGTTATAACTCATTCGTGTAAAAATACAAAAAAATAAAAGATAAAAATAAAAATAAAATAAAATAAAACGTTAATGTATTGACCCTTTTGCGCTTTTTTTTTTTTTTTTTTTTTTTTTTTTTTTTTTTTTTTTTTAATAACTAAAGTGTGCACAGCGACTCTGGGGCAATGCCAGTCGCATCGCCGTAAGTCTACAAGGTCGCCTCGAAGCAACTCACGAGAGGAGACCCTGCCCTGCGGCTGTGTCGGGACACTCGCTCTGTCGTGGAGCCAGACGAAACGAGCGCCTCCCCTCATAGTGGAGGAGGTGGGGGGAGGGGCGTGGGGAGGGAGGATGGGGAGTGGGGGGATGGGGGGGGAAGCAACAACGTCACAATGATAACCTTGCTAGCCCACGACGTTGTTTGCGAGAAAGCGTGGGGGTTTCCTTAACTCTCTCCATACGAACGGCGAAAGAGACGACGTTAACAGCGTTTCACCCCAACTACCATCATCAAAATATTGCAAGAGGAAGGCTCTTATACTGAAGAGGTGAATGTTGACAAAGAATACCACAATTCTGACGACGGAAGCTAAAGGTTGGGTCATTCAGACAAAATGTTAGGAAAAACAACACACACACACACACACACACGCACACGCGCACACACGCACACACACACACGCACACACACACACACACACACACAAACAAACAAACACACGCGCACACACACACACACACACACACACACACACACACACACACACACACAGAAGATGGGAGGGGTGGGTAGGGGTGGGCACGCTTCACCATATTTTCATAAATGAGCAAATAAATTAATTAATTAATAGATAAATAAAGAAAGAAAGAAAGAAAGAAAAACATTCACAAAGGATCAGAATTATCCCTCACCATCGCAAAAAACGAACTCGTTGCTTAGGCGTTGAAAGACTGCCCTAGATTTGAACAGGTGTTTTTTGTTTGTTTTTAATCAGTATTTCAACATATAGATATGGTAGAAAAAAATGAACGAATAAGCAGAATAAATAAATGAATAGATAAATAGATAAGCAAATGAACAAATAAATAAATGAATAAGCAAACAAATACAACAAATATACCTACATTGATAAATGAAGTGTTTAATAGATAGACAAATAGATAGATAAATGCATAAAAACCAATTCATAAATACATGAATACGGACATGAATATATACATAACTAAATAAATAAACAGATAAACAAACAAACAAATAAATAGATTTGGCATTTGACTTGAAACTGTAATGGTGACGATGTAGAAAAGAAAATATAACCTTCTGTGCAAGGGAGAAAAACAAACAAACAAAAAACAAAAAAAAACTTGACGGTAATTGGTAAAAGAAAAATAAATGAATTCATTAATTCATTCATTCATTCATTCATTAATAAAAGAAACTGGCAGTCCTCAAGGAACTAACGACCGGTCACCTAAGACAACGGAGACTCTCACAAACTCTCGCCTCCGACGTGACGGAAGTGGAGTGGAACGGAACTCCAATCTGGAGATAACTCGACAACAAGGCACAGAAAAGGTCAACGTGATTCTGGACATCTGGCTGTGTGATTTTTTGTTTGGTTGGTTGCTTTTCTTTTTTGTTTACCTGCTTGCTTATTTGCTCATCTCTTTCTTTCTTTTTTTCAGTTTCGTAGAGAACGAACGAGTGAATGAATGATTGAATGTATAAATGAATGAATGAAAAGAAGAAAGAGAACAACAAAGGAAAAGCGAAATTGCACAGACAGAAAGAAACACACACACACACACACACACACACACACACACACACACACTATATATATATATATATATATATATATATATATATATATATATATATATATATATATATATATATAATAGATATATATAATAGAGAGAGAGCGGAAAGTAGGAAAACATAAAAAATGGAGGAAAGGAAAGACTTGGAAAGAAACCAAGCAAAACAGATGGAGAGAGAGTGAGCGAGAGAAAGAGAGAGACAGAAACAGACACAGAGAGACACGGAGACACAGGGAGATAGAGAGGCATAGAGAGACCGAGAGATCGAGACAAATAAGACAGAGAGAGACAGAGACAAAGACAGATAGAGAGACAGATACAGACACAGAGAGACAGAGAGGCAGAGACCGAGAGATCGAGACAAATTACACACAGAGAGAGACAGAGAGAGATACAGACACAGAGAGACAGGGAGAGAGAGAGGCAGAGAGAGACTGAGAGATCGAGACAAATAACACACACACAGAGACTGAGACAAAAAACAGAGAGAGAGAGAGAGAACTCGAACGAGAGAGAGAGAGAGAGAGAGAGAGAGTGCAAGTGAAATAACGTAAGCCTCTGAGCAGCTTCAAAGAGTGGTAATAAAAACATTGTAAAGCTGATTACAAAGCTTTCCCCCCGTCATGACACATCCAAACATGCGACAAAAACAACTACAAACTTTAATAAACTAAAATAAAACAGAATGGAAAAAAAAAAAAGGATGGAAATAAGATAAAACAAAACGATGAAGCGAAATTAGACACACAAAAAACACACTTGTTTGTTGCAGGTTGCTTTCTTGTTTTGCTAGGAAGCTATTTGACTCTGTCATTTTAAACAACTGAAAAAAAACATTGTACTTTTTCTTCTTTTTTAAAGAGAAAGAAAACGAACAAACAAAAGTAAGACATAGTGCAGTTTACCTCCGTTTTATTCTTTCGTAATTATTCTAACTAGGTATATTGTTGCACATTTCTTGTTAAATAGCTGTATGTTTTAGATTATTCGCTCTTTTTCCTTGTTCATTTGTTTGATTTTTGCTTTATTTTTTCATCATTTTCATTCTCATGTGGCATTAGAGTGTAGTGAAAGAACAGAAAGGAACAAATAACAAGAATCACACACACACACACACACACACACACACACACAGCTAAATCACGACTCCAACAGCATTCTCGTTTGTTTTTTTGTTGAAAAACAAGTACGCCCTCTCTCTCTCTCTCTCTCTCTCTCTCTCTCTTTGGGTTTTTTTTGTTTTTTTTTTTTTTTTTTTTTTACTTTCTGATTTCTCGATCTACATTTTTTTGCTAACGCACGTGGTTTCGTTAAAATGCTGTCCACGATTTATTTGGGAATTTTCCCATTTTTTCCTTGTTTTGTTTTGTTTTTTTGTGTTTTTGTTTGTTTGTTTGCTTTGTTTTGTTTTTGTTTTGAGAGCGATGCTAACTAGTTTTGGGAGTATGCTGAACTGGTTTTAAATGAAAGTAATCATGCTGAATGGCGGTCGTGTATTTCTTTGAGACAGATTGTTTCCCTTCCAAAGTAGATAAACTACATGACGTCAAGTTCAGTGCCTGTTGGTAGATGCTGGAAACAAAAAAAGACATTTTAAGTTAAAAAAAAAGGGGGGGGGGGAATAAATAAAGAAATGCAAAAATACAAAATAGGCGATTTTATTTTGAAGAAATACCGAAGCCAGTGTAGAAAATTTGAAAATATATAATTATTCATTTTGTGAGTCCACTTGTGGGGATTACATTCAGATGGAGAGCGGTGAAAGAGAATCTTTTTTTTTTTTTTTTTTTTTGTAAACATTTGGGTATTAAGACAAGACCAGAAGATAAGCGTATCGATCTGACAAGAGGAAAAACATGAGTGGAGCACCAGAAGACAGAGAAAGTACCGACTGCAGATTAAATGTGGAAATGTGGACAGAGACTGGGTGTGGAGGTGAAGGCTGCCACAGAGACAGAAAGAGGCAGATGTGTTTACAAAAGAGAATGTTGACCTTGCATTTTATTCCGTGCGAACCAGGGAGCCAATGGAGACATCGCAAGAGGGGAGTGAGTGAGGTGCGATGTGGGTGATAACAGTTCTGTGCGTGTATTGAAGGGGGTAGGGGGGCGGGGGAGAGGTGGGGGGGGGGTTAGGGGGGGTGTAAGAATAGTTGTGTAGGTTGAAGGGGGTGACTACAGGTGTGTGCTGAAGTAACTGCATGGATTCGAGATGGTCAGCCAGACCAGACAGGGTTAGGCGAGCACGTTTCGGTTTCTCAACAAGGAGGCATCACAGCGTTCGGAGAAATCCATATATGCAACACCACATCAGCTAGACATATGCCTGGCCAGCAATATATAACCCCGCGCGCATATAATATACTTGTGTGGATTTATTCTACAGAGGACAACACTTTCGTTGCCACGGGTTCTTTTTTCAGTGCGCATAATGCGTGCGGCACACGGGACCTCGGTTTATCTTCTCCTTCAAATGATAATGATAAATGATAATTATTATATTTATATAGCGCTGAATCTTGTGCAGAGACAAATCAAAGCGCTTTCGCACCAGTCATACTCTAAAACTAGGGGGAAAAAATAGCTGAAGACAAGGAAGAGGCAGGGAAGGGGGGCTATTTTGGGAAAGAGGTGGGTTTTAAGGCCAGACTTGAAAGAACTGAGTGTGGAGACCTGACAAAACGAAAGAGAAAGTTCATTCCAATTACAATTTTATATATATATATATATATATATATATATATATATATATATATATATATATATATGTGTGTGTGTGTGTGTGTGTGTAACACTGAAACTGAGAGAGATAGAAAGTGTGTGAGTGAGAGAGAGAGGGAGAGAGAGAGAGAGAGAGAGAGAGAGAGAGAGAGAGGCATACAGACAGACAGACAGTGAGACAGACAGACAGACAGACAGACAGGCAAGTAGAAAGTGACAGAGACAGAGAGAGAGCATGTGGTGCATGTTGGCGGACGTGTTGGCGTGTGTTTGTGAACTCGCGTGTCCCTGTCCTTGGCGTTTTCTGTTTCGGGACTCTCTCTGGCACCAAAATGTGATTGCAATGGCCAAATCTAATTCCTCCATCCCGTTCTCAGGTAATTAAAGCAAGCAATTACCTGCTTGTGTGAAAAAGACCGACAACCAGCAAGAGTGAGCTAAAGAGAGAGAGGGGGGGGGGGGGGGGGAGGGAGGGAGAGTCAAGACAGGCTGACTGACAGACAGACAGACAGACAAAAGCGGAAGACACAGACAACGAGAGAATGAGACAGTTGAGAGAAGGAGGAAGAGACAGAGGCAGAGATAGAGATAGAGACAGATAGACAAATAGACAGATAGACAGATGGACAGCCACGATGGCGGAGACACAGAGCGAGCGAGCGAGCGAGAGAGAGAGAGAGAGAGGAAGAGAGAGAGAATGACAATGACAGTGACAATGACAATGACAGTGATTTTTTTTTTTTTTTTTTTTTTTTTTTTTAGGGTAGGATGAATAAACTGAAAGCTTCTTTGCACCTTGTCCTCACACACACACACACACACACACACACACACACACACACACACACACACACTCACTCATACACACACACACACACACACACACACACACACACACACACACACACACATACATGGGAGAGTCAAGTGGGGGGGAGTGGGAGAGAGACAGACAGAGAGAGGCACAGAGAGAGTGGGAGAGAGACAGAGAGAGGCAGAGAGAGGAAAAGTGGGAGAGAGACAGAGAGCGAGAGAGAGAGACAGTGAGAGAGAGACAGAGAGAGGTAGAGAGAGAGGGGGGTAGAGTGGGAGAGAGACAGAGGGGAGAGAGAGACAGAGAGAGGGAGAGAGAGACAGAGAGAGAGAGTGAGAGAGGGGGAGCGACAGAGGGAGAGAGAGAGGTACAGAGTGAGAGAGAGAGAGGTGTGGGGGGGTAGAGAGAGAGGGAGAGGGAGGAAGCGACAGAGGGAGACAGTGAGAGAGAGAGAGTAAGGGAGAGAGGGAGAGGGTAGAGAGAGTCAGAGAGAGAGGAGAGAAAGGCAGAGACATAGACACAGAGATATAGACAAAGACAAAGACACAACACACTGCACGAAGATTGTCTGTTAGAGAACAGCGGTGATCACTTCAGCCGACCAACCATCACCATCATCCGGCCATTGATGGAAAGTCTGAACAAAAGCACTTCCCCCATGTATGATTCATGACGCTGTGATACAGACCCACCTCTCAGCATGCTGATTAGAGGGAGAGGAAGAGGGAGGGAGAGAGGAAGAGACAGTAAGCGAGCGAGCGAGAGACAGAGAGAGAGGGGGGGAGAGGGGAGAGAAAGAGAGAGACAGAGAAAGAGAGACAGCGATAGAGAGAGGGCAGGTGGGGGGGGGGAAGAGAGAGACAGAGAAAGAGAGAGAGACAGCGATAGAGAGAGGGCAGGTTGAGGGGGGGGGGGGGGTGAGAAAGAGAGAAAGAGTGAGAGAGGGATGATTGTTTCTCGTTTATTGTACTCCTGCTTGAGTGAGTGAGAGAGGGAGGGAGAGAGAGAGAGAGAGAGACAGAGAGGATGAATGAATGAATGTGTGAGAGAGAGAAAGAGAGAGGTTGAATGAATGAATGAATGAATGAGAAAGAGAGAGAAGGGATGAATGAATGAATGAATGAGAGAGAGAGAGAATGAATTAATGAATGAGGGAGAGAGAGATGGTGAATGAATGAATGAATGAATGAGAGAGAGAGAGAGAGAATGAATTAATGAGAGTGAGAGAGAGATGGTGAATGAATGAATGAATGAATGAGAGAGAGAGAAAATGAATGAATGAATGAGGGAGAGAGAGATGGTGAATGAATGAATGAATGAATGAAT
>NC_134899.1:52934035-52941535 GCF_041734735.1 Babylonia areolata | reverse complement strand
CAAAAGTTTGATGAAGTCGACTGTAAGCGTAAAAAATCAAAATAAAATAAATAAATAAATAAATAATAATGTCCTCTCATGAACTATTTATAACTATGTGGTTTGCTGTTTTCAAACAACGTTTGGAATAGCTGATAACATGAACAGCGGTCAGTCTATTGTTTACTATGATTTCCTCTCTCTCTCTCTCTCTCTCTCTCTTTCTCTGTGTGTGTGTGTGTGTGTGTGTGTGTGTGTGTGTGTGTGTGTGTGTGTCTCTGCCTCTGTCTCTTTCTCTCTGTCACCCACCTACCCCCCCACCCACCTTCTACACACATGCATATTAACAGACGCTTGAACTCACTTTTAAACTATGTCCAGTATTCAATGTAAAGATAAAAAAAAGTTCATCATTCACACATGAATGAATACGAAATAAAAAGAAAAGGAAACAGTTTGATAAGAAGCTTTCTGTAAAAACTCTCTCTCTCTCTCTCTCTCTCTCTCTCTCTCTCTCTCTCTCTCTCTCTCTCTCTCTCTCTCTTCCCTATTCGCTCTCTTTGGCATTCTTTCATTACATTCTCAGTCACCCAGTTTCCTTTGCGTAAGTGAGATATAATTCCAACTCGAATGTTTAGAGACAGACAGACAGAAACCAGAAAACACATATCCCGAGAGGGCGAGACAAAGACAGAGAGAGAGCGAACGAGATGAGAACCCTGACAGAGACAGAGATAGGGAGACAGAGACATGGACAGAGACAGAGATACGTAGCATAGCTGGCGAGGCAGAGACAGATAAGAAGACAGACTTACAGATACTTATTTTCATGCTTGAAATTGAGTTTTCTTCTTCTTTTTCAGTTCTCCTTTTTTTCTTTCTTTCTTTCTTTCCATGGTATATGTATTATCATGCAATATTTACGGTGCTCGAAAGTTCATTTCAAAGTTGGCAAAGGAAGGGAAAACTTTTATTGCAGGTATATCTAATCATCTATTTATTTATCTTTATTATCATGTTTTTGGGGGCTTGTTTCTTTGGTTTAACGCATATGTTTCGCTTTTTTTCTGTTCAGTTTCGTTGTGATTTCGGTAATAAGTTCAGTTCATTTGCATTTATTGATTTGTTTTATGTTCATTTATTCATTTGCTTATTCATTTAACTATTTAGTTTTATTTTGAAGTATGTATTTACAATATTATTCATTTTTAACTATTGGTCTTCGAAGCAAACAGCATATTCCAAAGCCCCCGTAATATAAAACTCATTACAATGAAAATGATTGCATTGTCTCCAAAGAGATTTTTGGGGTGATTGAGGGATTGTTTTATCGCTTGATTGACATATTTGTTCACGTATCTGTTTTATAGGAATACACACATGAATACATATTTTTGTGTTCCCTCCTCCGTTTGTCTTGTTCAAAATCGAGTTAGCTATAAACATAACATAAAAAACATTACAACAGCTCTTTGTCAATCCAATGCTTTCACAGAACGAATCAAAAAGCATAATACATCAAACAATAAAAAAAAAGTATCAAGTAAATAATGTTTGGATTTAAATGAACTACATTCCTTAAAACACACATTTCAGAAACACACACACACATTACTACTACTAGCAATAATAATAATAATAATAATAATGATAATAATGATGATAATGATTATAACAACAGCAACAACAACAACAACAACAAAACAACAACAACAATAATAATAATAATAATAATATAGACAACAAGAAGAATTTTCTTTCAACACATTTCTGATCGCTCGAACATGATGTTGAACAACCAGGCTGCCATAATTACAATCTCCGAGCTGCCCTTTCCACGCTGAACAACAGAATAAATAGTCCAACGTGGTTCCTTTGTGCGCGTGGCCACGCACAAACGCGAGTTACGCGATAAATGACGTCAATTTTCTGACCTAATCACGCGCGGTCTAATTCTGTTCTGATTCCGTTCGTCAATATTGGCATGCACGGAGCACAGCTAACAGTCTGATTAATGAATGACCTGTAACACCAAAGGCCTTGGCCAGTGTGTGTGTGTGTGTGTGTGTGTGTGTGTGTGTGTGTGTGTGTGTGACCTCTGGCTGGTTTTTCCGTTGATATGACGTCATATAAAGCTGGGGATGTGAGGGCATGATGGACGTAAAGAAAACCACAGAAAAAAAACCCCAAAAAACCCAACGGCGACGGTTTCTTTTTGTTTGTTGTGTGTGTGTGTGTGTGTGTGTGTGTGTGTGTGTGTGTGTGTGTGCGTGCGTGTGCGTGTGTGTGTGTGTGTCCAGAGGAGGAGATCCATTTAGACAGCAACTACATGTTGTTTGTTTACTCATTTATACGGGCTATGGCCTGATGAATAAATTATTCGTACCCCCCCCCCCCCCCCACTCTGTGTGTGTGTGTATGTCAGATACACACACTAACACGCACACACGCAAGCGCGCGCGCGCGCGCACACACACACACACACACACACACACACACACACACACGATTACCCGTGCAGTGTTCGTTTGGTATTCAGCTTTTTAATACAGCCTTGACAGAATGCTATCAGCAGTGAACCAAAGTATTCTTCGACAGTTCCAGCTGAATAAAAGTAATTATGGAATGTCCAGTTTGTTTTTTATCATCGTCTCTGACGCACGGTAATTTTTTTTAACCGGTCTGACAAATGGCTTCCGGTCTAGACATGTAGACATTAGACACTTCATCTGCCTACCAAGTCATCACATAGCAAACGTTGGTATTTAGACACTGTGTTGTAGAATAAAATAAAATGAAATAAAATAAAGTATGATGAACTAAAGTAAAACAAAATAAAATGTTCTTGGGTAATAATATCTAGATAATTAATTTCCCTTCAAACGTGTGGACATACTCAGACTCACAGATGGTGAAGCGGAAGTCTTCGCTAACAAGCGTCACTTTCCGTATATTGCCGACAAAATGGCCGCCATAATAAGTCAGGTGGGTAGTGACGTCGTAAGAAAACTGCTTCCGGGATCAGCGGTGGCTGACTTCCGGCGAGCTGATCTTGCTGTCGTGTGGCAGGTGTCCAGTGGAACTTCAGGATGGTGATTGCAAGGTGCTGGTGATTGAGGAGTCGTGCCGTAGCAAGTCTCTAATGAGTGACGGTTTAACCAATAGTATCCCTGTGTGCGTGTCACTTGTCTGTCTGTGTCTGTCTTGTCTGCATAGAGAGAGGAAAAGAGAGGGAGAGAGAGAGAGATAGAGCGACTCACACACACACACAAACACACACAACAAAACAAAATCACACACACACACAAAAACCACAAAAAAACACAAACACAAGAAAGAAAATACAGACAGACAGACAGACAGACAGACAGAAAGAAAGAAAGAAAGAAAGAAACCACGACAGAAAATCATGAGGAAGGGTTAGCGAGAGAATAAAATGAGTCACACAGAAAAAAAAAAAAAAAAAAGCCACATGATCCCCCTCCCCCTCACCCCCCCCCCCCCACACACACACACCCCTCCACACACACACACCCTCCCCAGTCTTCAACCTCCATTTACTGCTCTCCCCCCCCTCCCCCACCCCCTCCACCCCACCCCCCCACACACACACACACACCCTCCCCAGTCTTCAACCTCCATTTACTGCTCTCCCACCCCCCCCCCCCCCCTCCACCCAATCCCCCCCCCCCCACACACACACACACACACCCCTCCACACACACACACACCCTCCCCAGTCTTCAACCTCCATTTACTGCTCCCGCCCCCCCCCTCCCCCCCCCCCCCCACACACACACACCCCTCCACACACACACACCTTCCCCAGTCTTCAACCTCCATTTACTGCTCTCCCCCCCCCACACACACACACCCTCCCCAGTCTTCAACCTCCATTTACAGCTCTCCCCCCACCCCCACCCCCTCCACCCCCCCCCACCCCCCCACCCCCCCACCCCCTGTCTCCCCTACCCTCTTTTCCTCCTCCACTACGGATCAAAGACAGATGAGCAAGGATTCGACCGAGATGGAAGGCGTGTGAAACAGTTCAAGACCAAGTGACACCAGACCATCCATCACTGCTGTGGTGGTTGACGCAGAAAAGCGGCACATATAACAGACAGAAAAACCAATGGATTGTATGACAGAGAAAAAAAAAAGAAGAAGAAAAGAACAACAACCAAAAATGTGCGGATGTCCAGCCATATTCAACGAACAATTCTGATACATTTACATCTCAGAGGAAAGACATAACAGTAGAGAAATAGGGAGAGACAGACAGGCAGCAGACATGTTCTGATACAGAAAGGAGAGAGAAAGAGAGTCAAAGAGACATACAGACAGACAGACGGAGACATGAGACATACATACATACATACAGGCAGACAGACGGACGGACGGACGGTTAGATAGACAGAGGGACAGACAGAGACACAGTTAAACAGAAAGACAGGGACAGAGATATAGATCATGCCACTCAGGTAGACAGACGGACATATACAGAGACAGGGAGACGCAGGGACACCCAGAGAGAGAGAGAGACAGAGAGGGAGAGACAGACAGACAGACAAACAGGGGGAGGGAGGGAGGGGAGGGATGGAGAACAAACAATTTCCACACGTCTTTACCACTTCCTAGCAATTGAGTAATTGTCTGCGGTTTGTGTTGCTTCACTTGGTGTACTTTCTCTGAACGAGATAACAAAGTTGTACTTATCTTAGCTTGCAGACACAGGGAGGGAGGGAGAGAGGGAGAGAAAGAGAAGTTCACTTTTCCGACACGTTCCTGTGTGTCTGTCTGTCCACCTGTTCTCTCTCTCTCTCTCTCCCTCCCTCTCTCCCTCTCTCTCCCTCTCTCTCCCTCTCTCTCTCTCCCTCCCTCTCTCTCTCCCCCTCTCTCTCTCTCTCCCTCTCTCTCTCCCTCCCTATCTCTCTCTCCCTCTCTCTCTCTCCCTCTCTCTCTCCCCCTCTCCCTCTCTCTCTCTCTCCCTCCCTCTCTCTCTCCCTCTCTCTCTCTCTCTCTCTCTCCCTCTCTCTCTCTCTCCCTCTCTCTCTCTTATTACCACGTC
The DNA here is from genome assembly GCF_041734735.1 of Babylonia areolata. Classification (NCBI taxonomy): domain Eukaryota; kingdom Metazoa; phylum Mollusca; class Gastropoda; order Neogastropoda; family Buccinidae; genus Babylonia; species Babylonia areolata. Next base: position 52,936,488 of record NC_134899.1, on the reverse strand, counting down.
TTACCACTTCCCAACAGACAGACAGAGGGAAGGAAGTAAGAAGGGGGAGAAAGAAAAAGCCTTGTGAGAAACACAATTCCCACACGTCTTCCCCACTTCCTAGCACGCAGACAGAGGGAGGGAGAGGAGAGGAAAGAGAAGTACCCTGTGAACAAACAACAATTCCCACACGTCTTCCCCACTTCCAAAACAGACAGACAGAGGGAGGGAGAGGAAAGAGAACCATCCTGTGAACAAACACAATTCCCACACGTCCTACCCACTTCCAAACAGACAGACAGAGGGAGGGAGAGGAAAGAGAAGTACCCTGTGAACAAACAACAATTCCCACACGTCTTACCCACTTCCAAACAGACAGACAGAGGGAGGGAGAGGAAAGAGAACCATCCTGTGAACAAACAACATTTCCCACACGTCCTACCCACTTCCAAACAGACAGACAGAGGGAGAGGAAAGAGAACCATCCTGTGAACAAACACAATTCCCACACGTCTTACCCACTTCCAAACAGACAGACAGAGGGAGGGAGAGGAAAGAGAACCATCCTGTGAACAAACAACAATTCCCACACGTCCTACCCACTTCCAAACAGACAGACAGAGGGATGGAGAGGAAAGAGAAGTACCCTGTGAACAAACACGTCTTCCCCACTTCCAAACAGACAGACAGAGGGAGGGAGAGGAAAGAGAACCATCCTGTGAACAAACACAATTCCCACACGTCTTCCCCACTTCCAAACAGACAGACAGAGGGAGGGAGAGGAAAGAGAAGTACCCTGTGAACAAACAACAATTCCCACACGTCTTCCCCACTTCCAAACAGACAGACAGAGGGAGGGAGAGGAAAGAGAACCATCCTGTGAACAAACAACAATTCCCACACGTCCTACCCACTTCCAAACAGACAGACAGAGGGATGGAGAGGAAAGAGAAGTACCCTGTGAACAAACACGTCTTCCCCACTTCCAAACAGACAGACAGAGGGAGGGAGAGGAAAGAGAAGTATCCTGTGAACAAACAACAATTCCCACACGTCCTACCCACTTCCAAACAGACAGACAGAGGGAGGGAGAGGAAAGAGAACCATCCTGTGAACAAACAACAATTCCCACACGTCCTACCTACTTCCAAACAGACAGAGGTAGATAGAGGAAAAAGCCCTGTAAAAACAAAAACAAAAAAAAAAAAAAAAACCGCTAGTCCCACGTTTTACCACTTCCTCACAGACAGAAAGAAAGAGTGATGGAGTGAGGGAGGGAAAGGGAAGGCCCCCTGTGAACAAACCCAATCCCCACACGTCTTCCCACTTCTGGTTCCGATGCCTATCAAAGACAGAGGAGAAAGCGATCGATTCAGATGAAATCCGTGGAACAGAACGTGAACGATGACATGACGCCATTCGTCATGACGACATTCTGTGTGCAAGGTGACAGTGCCAGTATTAAGGGGACAGCGGGGGGGAGGAGAAGGGGGGGTTAGGGGGAGGGGGGGATAAGTTGGGGTGGAAAGGTGGGAGAGACATGGACAGACACAGGGAAATAGGCACACAGAGAGAGAGAGAGGGGGGGGGGGGGAGAGAGAGAGAGGCAGATAGGCAGACGGACGAAGACCGAGCGACACACACAGACTGAGTCAGACACAGAGAGAGAAAGAGGGAGAAAGAGAGACAAGGGCAGAGAGAGGCAGACAGAGAGACAGAGATAGTAGAGAGAGAGACACACACACACAGAAACAGAAACATATGGTGGGAACATTGCATATATATACAGTGTTATTATATCTATCTATCTGTCTATCTATCTATCTATCTATCTATCTATAGATATATGTACACACACACACACACACACACACACACACACACACACACACACACACTCACACATAGATATATGTGTATCTAGATAGATAGATAGATACTTTCGATGATTACGGAGACAGACAGACAGAGAGGTAGAGAGAGACAGAGAGATAGACACAGAGAGAGGGGGGAGAGGGGGAAGAGAGAGAGACACGGGGACAGAGACAGAGACACAGAGAGACACACACAGAGAGACAGACAGACAGAGAAGACAGACAGACAGAGACAGAGAGACACAGAGAGAGACACAGAGACAGACAGACAGACAGAGGAGAGGGAGGAGAAGATAAAGTGAGGGAGATAGGGAAGGGGGGGGGGAAGCGGACAAGCAGATGAACAGACAGGCCAAGAGAGCCAGAGACAGAGAAGTGGAGGCAGAAAGAGATGGAGACAGAGACAGAGACGGACAGACAGACAGAGACAGTGAAATTGCAGGGCATATAAATTGTACAGAGACTATTTCCCTGCGCCTTTTCCGAACCTCCGTCAAATTCCTGCTGTAATCGTTTTCCAGGGACAGAGTAGGCGGGAATCGATTCAGATTTACACGGCTGAGGTGTTCAAGATTGATGATGTCGGGTTGTATATCACCA
>NC_134899.1:52916535-52929035 GCF_041734735.1 Babylonia areolata | reverse complement strand
ACACACACACACACACACACACACACACACACACACACACACTTTCACCTACTCGTACGCGTACACAGTAACCCCCCCCCCCCCCCTCCCCCTCCTCCCACTCGATTTCTTTCCTTCCATCGTCTAATATCACTTACAGTGAAAAGACGTTAAACTAAAGAACGAACAGAGAGAGTGTGTACTTTCGGTTTCTTATCGTATTGCCTTACATCACTCTGACGGGCAGGCAGATAGCGAAGTCTGCTCTTTCTCAATGCCCCTTTCACCATGAATGTCCTCCCATAGCACACATTCGCGTATAAATAACTACAGAGAGAGAGCGGGAGCGAGAGAGAGAGACAGAGACAGTGACACACAGACAGAGACAGAGACAGACAGACAGAGAGGAGTCAGGAAAGAAAAAAAACAAGCAGATAGGATGGAGAAATATAAACTTTAACATTTCGCCTCAAGTAGAGATGCCACAAAAAAAGAGAATATCATACCTTTAACTTTCTGTTGATCATCGTTTTTTGGGTTATGCATGTGTTTATACAGAGCATGCGTCTTTGTAAAAACATGGTGTTTCGTGTGTGTGTGTGTGTGTGTGTGTGTGTGTGTGTGTGTGTGTGTGTGTGTGTGTGTGTGTGTGTGTGTGTGTGTGTGTGTGTTAGTTATGTTAGTTCAACCTTAATAGATTTAATTTGTCTCGAAATGCGAAAATGCTTAATATTTCGATACCAAATTTGGCTTAAGAACAGAAAAGTTCTTTCTACACATTTCCAGGCTTTTTTTTTGTTTTATATAATGACCATGCAGATTCAATTTCTGATGGGCAGAAGAAAAGAAAAAAAAACAAAAAAACAACCAAACATTGTACACAAGTCAAACATGTTTTCTAATTAAGATTTCTGCTGCATTGTCATTTCCTTAATTAGAAAAGGAAACACTTTTATGTGATATTCTGTTACACTGATTAACTGCAGTCTTTCTTTCTTTTTTTATAATGTTTTTTTCCTCAAAAGGAAATACTTCTGCTCTCTCTCTCTCTCTCTCTCTCTCTCTCTCTCTCTCTCTCTCTCTGTGTGTGTGTGTGTGTGTGTGTGTGTGTGTGTGTGTGTGTGTGTGTGTGTGTGTGTGTGTGTGTGTGTGTTTCCACCCGTGCCAAATAAAACTCAATCTCATAACTATCCCCTGATCAAGTGTACGTACAATACGCTTTTTCACTGACCCGGGTTCAGGCAGGCCAAGTTACAGAATCATTTCGTTTCCAGAGCAGAGGGAACTGCCCACATTATGAAGAAGACGCACTTATTTCACCACGTTGCTGAAGCTGAAACCCGACAAATAATAATAATGATAATAATAATAATGATAATGATAATAATACATAGTTTTTCTATGGCGCGATATCCAGCACCAATGCTGCTCAAGTCGCCTTACATCATCCAGCTGACTATAAACATGCATTAAAAAAAACACATCAACCGCTATCTGACAATGGAAAACATCCAGTTTGTTCATATGAATGAAAAAAGCACACTTAAGAGATGAATCAGATTATAAAAGATATGAAGTAAATAAGGCTTAGATTAAAAGAAAATGCATTTCATAGAACACACACACACACACACACACACACACACACACACACACACACACACACACACACACACACCGACCAGCCTCGCGGGGGAAAAAAAAAAAAAAAAAAAAAACAGCCACGGATTTCTGCCCATTCCGAACTATTTGCCCATCTGAATGTCATTGAAATTTCCAATGTAACCTCCAAACGCCCACTGAATCAGGGAATTCCCGATTCCGCCGATGGATCTACCTCCATTTTTTTGTTCTTCTTCATTTGTTTGCCGTCAGACGAAATGGGAGCTCATCCTCATTTCTCTGACTCAATGAATGACCTCCCTTGGCCCAACTAATATGGCGAAGGCCATATGGGGCGGTAGCCATGTGGTATTGCGCGTTACTAGGAAGCGAGTGTGGGTTCGGGTCGTACATACGCACCGGGAGTTTGTCAACCCTTTCATCAGACCTTGATTGGTGGTCTGGGTGCTAGTCATTCGAAAGAGACCATGAACCGAGGTCGTGTGTACGGCATGCACTTGGCGCACGTAAAAGAACCCACCGCAACAAGAATAACAAAACCCTAGTCAATTCTGTGGAAAAATTCACCTTGCTTGTAAAAAAAATAAATAGATAAAAAATAAAATTGGAGAGAGAAAAATAAGAAGAAAGAAAAATATGGCGCTGCTCTTTGGAAACGTGCTCTCTCGGGGAGAGCAGGAAAGTTTCACACAGCAAATATGGTGTGACAAAAGTAAAACGATTAAACAAATCAGAACAAAGCACAGCACAACACAATGCGACTCAATGCTACGCAATACAACGCAATGCAATGCAGTACAACACGATACAACGCAATGCAGCACAGTATAATGCAATACGATTCGACATAATACGATACAACAGGATACAACACAACACAACACAACACAACACATTGCAACATAACGCAATACAATACACCAATATCACGCGATCAGGCAAGCGCTCACAGCGGACAGTTTTATGTTAACAGAAAGCTCCGAACAAGGGCAAGGCAATGTGACTGGCGTGTAATTTATGCAAACAAGATGATCACAGTTAAGAGGGTGTTTCACTGCACACCTTATTCTGGGAAATGGTAGATTCATTTTGGTCAAATCACGCACCGGAGCAGCTTGGCCATTTCCAATAATGGCCTTCCAACCCTCCTTTTGTCCAGCTTGACTTTGTTTCATTCTTTCTTTTCGTATGTTTGTTTGTTGTTGTTTTTTTTCGATTTGCATTGTTTTTTGTTTGTTTATTTATTTGTTTCCTCGTCATCTACAATAAGAAAAAACAGAGAAAGGGTTACAGAGAAAGAGAGAGAGAGGGGGGGGAGAGACAGAGAGACACAAAGAGGGGGTAGAGAGACAGGGAGGGATGGAGAGAGAGAGGGGGGGGAGGGAAGGGAGAGAGGGGGTAGACAGAGAGAGAGAGAGAGGGAGGGATGGAATGAGAGAGAGAGAGAAAGAGGGAGGGAGAGAGAGAAAAGGGGGGGGAGGGAGAGAGGGAGATAGAGGGGGGAGGGTGAGAGAGAGAGAGAAAAAGGGAGGGAGAAAGAGGAGGGAGAGAGAGAGGGGGAGACAGACAGAGAGAGAGAGAGAGGAAGGTATAAGGAAGAAGGGAAAAGAGAGACAGGATGGAGGCAGAGAGAGAGAGGGAGGGGGAGGGAGAATGAGAGAAAGAGGAAAATATAAGGAAGGAGGGAGAAAGAGAAAGAGAGACAGACAGATAGACAGGGAGAGATCGGTGGAAATTGAGACCTGGCATATTCAATGCCAATAGCTATACAGCACTTCCAACAAGGAGATGCAAATCAGAGCATAAGCAATAGAAAAAAACAACAACAAATAACTGAATAAAAATAAGAGTCTAAATACTAACGTATATGTTGTTATGAGAGCATTTTGTTTTCGTTGAGAAATCATACATCAGTAAATGACAGTTTGGAAACATTTTTCATGTCAATTCAAGCCTGTGTTGGGCCAAAAGGATATATACATGTGTGTGTGTGTGTGTGTGTGTGTGTGTGTGTGTGTGTGAGATTATGATTGTGCTTGTGTGTGTGTGTGTGTGTGTGTGTGTGTGTGTGTGTGTGTGTGTGCGTCTGTGTGTCTGTGTGTCTGTGTCTGTCTCTGTCTGTGCGTGTTTGCAAGTTTGTTCGCGTATGTGTGTGTTTGTGGGTGGGTTAGGGTATGTGTGTCTGTGTGAGAACGTGTTTGTGTTAGTGTGTTAGTGTGTATGGATGTGTGTGTGCGCGCGCACGTGAGAGAGACTGCGAGCTGATTTATGTGTGTTATGGCCATACCAAAATTAATACACATTCACGCTGACCCCATCTTCTCGTCATTCAGTAAGCTATATCATATATACTTCGCCTTGACCGGTGCATGCAGGTACAGTTACAGATTAATTATTTATCTTCGGGAAAGGACAAAGCTCTCAACATAACAATAATCTATCAACACAATCTCATTTCCTCACATTGATAACGCCGAAATCTGACCAGCTTTGCACAAGAAAAGACTCCTGTCCAATACGAAATCTTTGTCAGTGAGATTTCAAATCCCAGCTTCGAACGCCCAGCCGAATCATGAAAATCAACATTCTCCGAACACCACCAACCTCCACATTCTTTCTCTCTTTTTTTTATCATCATTCAATCTGCAAGGGGAGCTCATCCTTATTTCCTCGACGTAATGAATGACCTCCCTTGGCCCATCCAATATGGCGAAGGGCGGGAAATAATATCTGGCGATCGGGGGAGTGCTGCAGACGGTGGTTTTATGGCATCTGGAGTCTGCTCCTCGGGGCAATACGGCTGTCATCTAATTCACGGAAACAAGATGATCATACGGAGGAGGTCATTTCGGGGGATACGTTTCGGTAGTTATTCCTGGAAATGGTGCCTTCATTGTGATCGTACCTCATGCCTCAGGTGACGTATTCGTCTATTCTTGTTTCATGTGGTTGGATTCTCTCTCTCTCTCTCTTGTTTCATGTGGTTGGATTCTCTCTCTCTCTCTCTCTCTCTCTCTCTCTCTCTTCTGTGTGTGTGTGTGTAGGTGTGTGTGTGTGTGTGTGTGTTAGCGGGGGAGGGGGGAGGTATGTGTGTATGTGTGTGTGTGTGTGTGTGTGTGTGTGTGTTAGCGGGGGTGTGAGGGATGTGTGTGTGTGTGTGTGTGTTAGCGGGGGTGTGAGGTGTGTGTGGTGTGAGAGAGAGAGAGAGAGAGAGAGAGAGAGAGAGAATCTATTACACATTTTTGTGATCAGTGCACCTTGGTGGACCAGGAAAACCTGCCATAATGGTGTGTGGTACACTTTGGAAAACAAGCTGAGGGTAAAATACGCTTGGCACAGGAATATGCAGACACCCAACGTGCACTCCACTTCAATGGAATGTGACTGCTTACATGCTGAGACTGGTTATATGGAGTGGAGTGATGGCCTAGAGGTAACACGTCCGCCTCGGAAGCGAGAGAATCTGAGCGCGCTGGTTCGAATCACGGCTCAGCCGCCGATATTTTCTCTCCCTCCACTAGACCTTGAGTGGTGGTCTGGGCGCTAGTCATTCGGATGAGACGATAAATCGAGATCCCGTGTGCAGCATGCACTTAGCGCACGTAAAAGAACCCACGGCAACAAAAGGGTTGTTCCTGGCAAAATTCTGAAGAAAATCCACTTCGATAGGAAAAACAAATAAAACTGGACGCAGGAATTTTTTTTTTTTAAATGGGTGGCGCTGTAGTATAGCGACGCGCTGTCTCTGGGGAGAGCAGCCCGAATTTCACACAGAGAAATCTGTTGTGATAAAAAAGAAATACAAATACAAATGAGAAAGAAAGAGGCAGAGGATGATTATATAAAAGCTAGCAGACACATTGATGGAGACAGAAAGGAACATGAAACAAAAAACAAAAAAGAAAAAAAAATTACAACAGAAGATTGGCGTAGCACAAATCCCAGCTCGATAATGATATCAAATAAAACATGTCCTTACACTAATATGTACATCGATTCTAATCGCCTGCTGGGAAAGTCAGAAGACACTGATTGCTTCTTTAATTATTGAACAAACGTTTATACGCTTGATTATTTCCTTGGTCCCTTCCGTCTTAATTGCATCATGAGTGTTGTATTACGTTAAAAGTGTCCGAACCCATTCGGGGAAATGTGCGCAGCGCCATTGGAATTGTGATATTGTTTTAAGTTTTGGGTGTATCGAATGTCTTTATGGTCGAAGTTTCAGATTAACATCTTCACTTTCTCCAAACATTCCGATGTGAAATATCTCGACAATAATGAGCTTTCTCTTTTTTTTCTTCTTTTTTTTATCAGGGGTGGGGGCGGGGAGGCGAGGGTGGGGGGAGTTTGGGGGGGGGGAGGTAAACAGTCCTGCACCGCCTTTGTTGGCGATGGACAAATTCGGAAATCGGTTCACAAACAAACCAAAAAAAAAAAAAACACAAAACAAAACCAACAACAACACCAAAGCAACAAAAACAAAAACCCCGCGATTTTCTTACTTGAACAGTGAAGCAATGAGTGCGACGAATGCGATAAGAATGACATGGACAATGACGAGGCGATAGTGGAAGGGGGCGGGGGATGGAGGAGAGGGGGAGGGGTTGAGGGGCTTGTAGTGATGCTCGTACTTGTAAATTATCCTATTTCTTTTCTTCTCTGCTTTTTTTTTTTAGTATCAAAACGGTTTAAGAAGATGAAAGCTCCCATAGCCTTTTTGATGGAGTGAAGACAAACCAGAGTAAAGTATCTTTCACAAGGACACAACAGCAGCATGGCACAAACGGAGCCTCGAACCCTGGTCACTGCTGAACACGGCATCAGATGTCGAACGCTTGCTCGATTTTGCCAGAGCATCACCAGATTTTATTTTTTTTTATTTATTTTTTTTTCCAAACTATTGTATCTCATTTCCTTCGTTAAGAGTGCAGATACAATATGAAACGTCAAGATGTTCCGCTAGTACAGTGGTCGTAGTTCTGTCAGTGTGTCCACCAGCTGAAGACTATGACACTATGACTGTACAGTTGTGGAGACCAATCTTGAGGTTCTGTATACCTTGAATCTGGAAATCACCAACATGTCTCTCCCACATAAGGAGTTCCGAAGACTTTGACACGATTCTACCTCTGCCATGCACGTGTGTCGGGAAATGATACAATCAAACATGAGAGAAAAGGAGAGATAGAGAGAGGGGGGGAGGCGGGGGGTGTGGGGGGGGTGGGGGCAGACACACAGACACACACACAGACACACACAGACATAGGGTACTACAGACAGAGACATAGAGAACTCAGAACTCAGAACTAAAAAAAAGTTTTTTTGTTATTGTTTTTTTTGTTTTGTTTTTTTAAGATTAAGGTTTTAGACAAGAATGAGAGACAGACAGACATACAGAGACAGAGACAAATACAGAGAGTCAGAGAAACAGAGAGCCAGAAAGACAGAGGAAAACAGACGGTGGGAGACAGAGGAAGACAGACGGTGAGAAGCAGAAGAAGACAGAGACGAAGAGACAGAGAAAGAAAAGAAAAACAGATAGAGACATACAGAGATATACAGAGACAGAGGCAGAGAGAGATAAATTTTTACATGCAGATGAAATAATATGAGAGACAAAATATATATTGGGGACAGACAGAATTTGGGTTGATAAAAGTGAACAACCAGACAATCACATCTTTGATTGGAAATTATCCTGTTTTTGCACAGTCTACTTCAATTCCAGTTTACTTCTCATCGAAACAGTTTTCTGTTCACAATAAATAGAAATACTAAGCATAAAAATGCAGAATGATTTTAATTTTCCGCAAGCTTGGTTTTAAAAACGTATCTGCACCCATTTCTTTTAATTTCAACTGAAAAACGGACGAGCACCGGCATCATCATATTCAACAAATACATAGTAAATATATACCTAAATAATTTTTTTTTTAATTTAAAAAGCAACAGCAAAAATGCTGATATCTTCAAGGGAACATTTCTAAAACCAATCTGTATAGATCGAGGTACGGAGAAACCGGCTCTGGCGAAATACAATCCAACATTAATATAGATAAATGAATAAATAAATAAATAAATAAATAAATAAATAAATAAACAAATGAATAAATAAATAAACTGAATATAAACGAAACAACATCTAGAAAAAGTCTGACATTCCACTGTGGAGCGTTTATGTCAAGCCTAAATGGTGAAACTTCTGGATTACGACAATGTACCCACAACGTATATATTTCGGACTGACTTTTTAAGTTAGCGCAGTGATCTGCTTTCAAGATGACCTTGTGTATTAACACTTGGTAAACAATTTTTTACATGCAGTTTTAATTTCTCTGACAAAAGACACGTTCAGTATGCAACCAATACTCAGTGTATGAAAGTACCCAAACTATGAAGATATATACGCGATTCGATTTATTCTTTTCAGAATAGCCAACAACTCCTGCCTCTCAGTGTATGTCTCAGTGCATCCCATGCATGGTGGAGGTCAGACTGACCTGACACGCACTGCACGTGCCCCCCTCGTGCCCCTGCTCTTTTGCCAGGGTTCAACTTTCGCTGTTCTCTTCCTGCGGCACGAGCTGAATTGATGCCTTCGTCAAATGACAGACCTGGCCGAGTCAAAGACCAAAGGAGGCGCTGGGAAAACAGGTTTGGATCAATGGTGCGCACAGCTTGTCATTATTCATTACCCGGTCAGGGTTTTTTCTTCTTTTTTTTTTTATCTTCCGTTAGCCAATGAATGCATTGATCAGTAATCATTGCTAACGCTGTTCTGGTATTGGTTGTTTGCTGCCTCACAGAATGAGGTCTGAATAACCTGTCTCTGTCTCTGTCCTTTTGTCAATATCTGTCTCTGCATCTTTCTCTGTCTGTCTGTCTGTCTGTCTGTCTGTGTCACTGTTTATTTCACTGTCTCTGTCTCTCTATGTCTGTGTATTTCTGTCCTGTGTCTCCTTCTGTTTCTGATTCTCTGTCATTTTGTTTGTGTCTCAGTCTCTGTTGGTCTCTCTGTCTGTCTGTCAATTAGTCTTTCTCTTTCTCTCTCAAGATCTTTTTCTCACTTTTTACTACATATTACCTATCCTATCTCTGTGCCCCATTACTCTATGTCTCATTTTGTTTGTTTATTTTATCTACCACGCGTGCACAAATGTACTGACTGAAAGATGTGAGAGACTAAACGACAGACGGATAGACAGAGAGAGAGGTCTACAAAATATACATTTTTTTTTCTTGAGTAAAAGAAGAGGAGGGGGAGGGGATTGCAGTCATAAGAGGAGTACTGCACAGGAAACGGAAGATAAATAGCCCGGGGATACATTTTCAGTCGTTTAGCCAGGAGAAAAGCACCATCGCAAAGTCAGAATACCGTCGAGAGTGGGCCGAGGGCACCATCGATTGTAAATTGTTTTCAGCTCAGTCTCCGATTCTGTCGTCATCTATCATTGGACGAATGACCTGGTGTCTCATTGGATTGCCAGCTTTAGTGGGGGAAAAAGTAAGACCAGGAAAGCTACTTTGAATGGTTTTGTCAATAGTCCATGCAAGGATCTCTCTCTCTCTCTCTCTCTCTCTCTCTCTCTCTCTCTCTCTCTCTCTCTCTCTCTCCCTGCTTGCGTTTTCATGTCTGTTTGGTTGGCACTTGTCTGTCTGTCTGTCTGTCAGCCTCTGTGAGTGTGGGTGTGGGTGTGGGTTGGCGGGTGGGTAGGTAAGTGGATGGACGTATGCTACAAAAGCCCATGCACGTGTACTTCAAGTATGTAAATTCCTCATCTCTTATTCACTTTTGTTCTTTAACAGTTAAGACGTTGATGTGTTCTTTGTGTGAATCCTTTATCGTTGAAGGAGTACTTCCCTTGGTTGCTGGTGGTGGTAGTGACCTTTTTTTCTTTCTTTTTTTCCCTCTTTTTCTTCTTTTTTGATAAAACAACAACAACAATGATAACAGCAACAACAACAATGGGAAATACTACTACGACAATACAACAACGAAGACGGATTTACACAAAGGACACATCAACATGTTAAATGTTAAAGTGTATGTGAATAAGAAATAAGAACAAAACACTACTGTGGGTGTGGGTGCAAACACAGAGAGAGAGAGAGAGAGAGAGAGAGAACGAACAATTTTTTTTTTAATAAGGGAAGTGGAATATGTATGTATATGCTTCTTTACATCCAGCCCTCAGGGCAAAGAGAAATGAAATCAAAATGTTCACAAGATAACAAAAGGTTATAGAAAAAAACAACAACATGACATTCAAATACACTCAGTTGCACAGTAAGTATTTACAAGTACATAATCATGACACCTGCATTCATGACAATAATGCATATGAACATAGTAATGAGAGAGAGATAGAGTGAGTGAGAGAGAGAGAGAGAGAGAGAGAGAGAGAGAGAGAATGAATGAATGAATGAATGAATGAGTGAATTTTATTTCCGATAGCATTAGAGTAAGCAAACAATTGCTTTCTCCAGCAAGAGAGAGAAACAGAGACAGAGATACAGAGAGAAACAGAGACAGACAGACAGAGCGAGACAGAGAGAGAAGCAGACATACAGACAGAAAGACAAATCCCATCAGGAGAGACTTGAAAACACAAGTAACGAGGGAAGAGAGATAGATCCCTGCATGGACTATTGACAAAACCATTGAGAGTAACTTCCCTGGTCTTCCTTTTTTCCCCACTAAAGCTGACAATCCAATGAGACACCAGGTCATTCGTCCAATGATTGATGACGGCAGAATCGGAGACTGAGCTGAAAACAATTTACAGTCGATGGTGCCCTCGGCCCCCTCTCGACGGTATTCTGACTTTGCGATGGTGCTTTTCTCCTGGCTAAACGACTGAAAATGTATCCCCGGGCTATTTATCTTCCGTTTCCTGTGCAGTGCCCCTCCTACCATGACATCCCCCGTGCCCCATCTCATTTATCCAGAAAAGCTTATTAGAAGATCTTTCACTCTCTATGTGGCTCTCTGTCTTTGTCTCAGTCTCTCTCTCTCTCTCTCTCTCTCTCTCTCTCTCTCTCTCTCTCTCTCTCTCTCTCTCTCTCTCCCTCACTTTCTCTCACATGTGCACATGTGGCAGGTAAACAAAGGAGACAAACAGTGATGGGTCAGAGAGACGGAATGGGGTCAGGGGAGTAAAGAGCAAGACAGATGTCTTGAGAGTAGGGCAGAGAGAGAAAGTGATGAGTGGAGTTGACAGGAAGACCGTATCTGGTCATATGATAATTAACACTGATTATGGTTCAAGAGTAAAGGGTAGTTTACTTTGAAGTGAAGCGTGGACAGGTTTGAAATACAGACTGCTTTGTGGAACAAATAGCCGGTGAGTTGAAAGAAAGAGGGAAATGGTGAGAGAGAGAGAGGGAGAGAGAGAGGGAGAGAGAGGGAGAGAGAGAGGGAGAGAGAGGGGAGAGAGAGAGGGGGGAAAGAGAGAGAGAGAGAGAGAGAGGGAGGGAGAGATAGAGAGACTGAAAGGGAGAGGGAGAGAGATATAGAGAGAGGGGGAGAGAGAGAGAAAAATAATAAGGACAGGGACTTAGAGACAGACAAAAAAACAACAACAAAAAAACAGAGAGGCACAGAGACAGGGACAGACAGGGCGATAATCAGAGACAGACAGACAGACACAAAGACAGACCGTAACATTGACAAAGACAGAGGCAGACAGAAAGACGAACAGTCACAGAGAGACAAAGACAGTGAAATAAAGATCCAAACCTTGAAGCAGACAAACAAACACCACAACAAAAAGCGTGAGCAATGATTATTGGCCAATGCATTCATTGGTTGCCAGAAGAAAAAAAAAACACACCAAAAAACCTGACCGGGTAATGAATAATGACAAGCTGTGCGCACCATTGATCCAAACCTGTTTTCCCAGCGCCTCCTTTGGTCTTTGACTCGGCCAGGTCTGTCATTTGACGAAGGCATCAATTCAGCTCGTGCTGCAGGAAGAGAACAGCGAAAGTTGAACCCTGGCAAAAGAGCAGGGGCACAAGGGGGGCACGTGCAGTGCGTGTCAGGTCAGTCTGACCTCCACCATGCATGAGATGCACTGAGACATGCGCTGAGAGGCAGGAGTTACTGGCTATTTTAAAATGAATAAATCGAATCGTGTATATTATATGAATAGTTTGGGTACTTTCATACACTGGGAATTGATTTCATGTTGAACTTGTTTTTCATCAGACAAATTAAAACTGCATGTAACAAAATTGTTTATCAAGTGTTAATACACAAGGTCATCTTGAAAGCAGACCACTGCACTGACTTAAAAATCAGGAAGAAATAAATACGAGGCAGCAGTTATAAGTAAGACATGGAAAAAATGGAATCACATACATATTTTAATCATACTTTGTGTATTGACTTCTTGGTGGGTGTGTCATTCATCAGGCGAGTTCAAACTGCAGATGAACAAAATGGAAACAATGTAACTGAAAAAGAAGACAACTGCATCAAATAAAAAGATAGATAGACAGATAGATAGATATATATACTTAAGAAAGAAAGTGTACTCCAGTGAAAATTTGCTCAAACACTTTTTGTAGAAATGAAAATTCTGCTCTCTCTCTCTCTCTCTCTCTCTCTCTCTCTCTCTCAAATCAAATTAGGGTGCTTAGAGCCTCGCCGACCACTAAGGCCATTCTCTCTCTCCCATTACACAATTCCCTTTGATATATCAACAATCAGATTGAACACACACACACACACACACACACACACACACACACACACACACGGATAAAACACACGCACACAGAACACCCACACGCGCACACACACACACACAAGCACACAGAACTCACACACACACAGACACACACAAACACACACACGTATACACACACACACATACACACACACACACACA
>NC_134899.1:52901535-52914035 GCF_041734735.1 Babylonia areolata | reverse complement strand
CCCACTACAATAAAACAAAATTCGAGGTAATAATAATAATAATAATAATAATAATAGATACTTATATAGCACACTATCCAGAAATCTGCTCTAGGTGCTTTACAAAAACGCTTTGTTAACATAAAACATTTCATCTATGTTTCATACACACACCAAAATATGACCACACACACACACACACACACACACACACACACACACACACACACACACACACACACACTGCGTACATACATTTTAACAATACGTGTGTATCTAACAGCTACCCTAACACATACGCACACATAGGCAGGCACAAACTTACATAAACGCACGCGCATTCACACATACACATTCATATACATGCATGTAGTTATGTAATAAAAGACAATACATTGCAATACACTGCAAAAGCAAGACAAGACGAGACAAAACAAAACAAGGCAAGGCAGGGCAAGGCAAGGCAACATAACAAAAACCGTCCCAACTCTTTTTCCATTTGTAAGACACCAAGGCAGGGCAAGGTCCACATGGCTAGTATCTTTGCTACTATTCTATCTGTGTGTGTGTGTGTGTGTGTGTGTGTACACATATCTGTCTGCGCGTTGTCTGAAAAGTTGTGATGTTTGTATGGGTGAAGATGAGGTTGGACGGGAGAGAGAGAGGGGCGAGGGAGAGAGAGACAGACAGGGAGACAGAGAGAGGGGAGAGAGAGAGAGAGGGGTGGGTGGGAGATAGAGACAGACAGACAGACAGAGGGGGGGGAGAGAGAGAGACAGAGAGAGAGGGGGGAGAGAAGAGAGAGAGAGAGAACGAGAGAGAGAGAGAGAATGCGCCTCATGTTGAGGGATGATAAAAGATGAATCAATGATCATAACGAAACACATTAGGCGACATGTCTGATATTTTTTTTACAGGCGCACTACAAAAGACAGCAGTGCGTGTTTCCACACCGTTTACCTCTCGCGTGACGGAGTTCAGGTCATGTGTTATGTTCATGACAGGGGAAGAAATGCATCGCTCAATGATCAGCACCAGCCGTTGCCTTTGATTGTTAACTTCTGCTTCAAAGAATGACATTTTAGACACACACCCCTCCCCTCTTTGTAGATGTGCATGTTCGTGTGTGTGTGTGGTGTGTGTGTGTGTGTGTGTGTGTGTGTGTGTGTGTGTGTGTGTGTGTGTGTGTGTGTGTCTGTGTGTGTGTGCGTGTATGTGTGTGTGTGTGTGTGTGTGTGTGTGTGTGTGTGTGTGATTTAGTGAACACACGCTCGTATGTGTGTGTGTGTGTGTGTGTGTGTGTGTGTGTGTTTGAGTGTGCGTGTATATGTGTATGTGTGTGCGTGCACGCGCGAGTGTGTGTGTGTTTGTGAGTGTGCATGTATGTGTGTATGTGTGTGCGCGCACGCGCGAGTGTGTGAGTGTGTGTGTGTGTGTGTGTGTGTGTGTGTGTGTGTGTGTGTGTGTGTGTGTGTGTGTCCCCGTCTCTGTGCATCCCCCTGCCTACACTCCCTCCAGCCCTCTTCGCCCCACCCCCCTCCTTCCACTTCGGATGAGTCAATCATCTGCAGCAGTTTTGTTTTTCATGCAAAGGCTGTGGTTGGAGCACACTGAAGAGAAAGAGATGGAGAGGAAGGTGAACGTTAACCCCTTCTCTGCCCATCCTTGGTGATAAACCATGAGATCACTGAGGCGTGACTCAAAGTGCGAGTACTTCTTTTCTTTTCTTTTCTTTTTATCGTCATCCAACATCAATCGTTCATGGAACTAATTTTGGCTGGGCAAAAGTAATGGAATACCAAGACGAACCAGCCCAAATGTAGAATGGTGAAACGTTCCAAGGGAGAGCAGCCTGGTTTTAACGCTGCAAAATCTGTTGTCACAAAATAAAGCAAAAAACACAAAACAGAGATACCGTCACGAGTGGATAAGGGAATATTCTATACACCTAGAATATGCCATCAACGTCTAGGATTAATGAACCCGCTCTTGAAGACAAAGCGATCGTGTCTAGGATTAATAAACAGCTGTAGACTGTCGAAGACAAAGCGATTGGGCCTAGGATTAATAAACAGTTGTAGGCTGTCGAAGACAAAGCGATCGGGCCTAGGATTAATGACCAGTTGTAGGCTCTGGAAGTCAAAGCAATCGTGTCCAGGATCAATGAACAGTTGTAGGCTCTTGAAGACAAAGCGATCGTGTCTAGGATCAATGAACAGTTGTAGGCTCTCAAAGACAAAGCGATCAGTCCTAAGATCAATGAACAGTTGTAGGCTCTCAAAGACAAAGCGATCAGTCCTAAGATCAATGAACAGTTGCAGGCTCTCGTAGACAAAGCGATCAGTCCTAAGATCAATGAACAGTTGCAGGCTCTCGTAGACAAAGCGATCAGTCTTAAGATCAATGAATAGTTGCAGGCTCTCGTAGACAAAGCAATCAGTCCTAAGATCAATGAACAGTTGTAGGCTCTCATAGACAAAGCGATCGTGTCTAGGATCAATGAACAGTTGTAGGCTCTCGAAGACAAAGCGATCAGGCCTAGGATTAACGAAAAGTTGTAGGCTCTTGAAGACAAAGCGATCAGGCCTAGGATTAACGAACAGTTGTAGGCTGTCGAAGACAAAGCAATCAGACCTAGGATCAATGAACAGTTGTAGGCTCTGAAAGACAAAGCGATCAGTTCTAAGATCAATGAACAGTTGTAGGCTCTCGAAGACAAAGCGATCAGTCCTAAGATCAATGAACAGTTGTATGCTCTCAAAGACAAAGCGATCAGGCCTGGAATCAATGAACAGTTGTATGCTCTCAAAGACAAAGTGATCAGTCCTAAGATCAATGAACAGTTGCAGGCTCTCGTAGACAAAGCAATCAGTCCTAAGATCAATGAACAGTTGTATGCTCTTGAAGACAAAGCAATCAGGCCTGGAATCAATGAACAGTTGTAGGCTCTCGAAGACAAAGCAATCAGGCCTGGAATCAATGAACAGTTGTAGGCTCTTGAAGACAAAGCGATCAGGCCTAGGATTAATTAACAGTGTAGGCTCTTGAAGACAAAGCGATCAGTCCTGAGATCAATGAACAGTTGTAGGCTCTCGAAGACAAAGCGATCAGGCCTAGGATTAACGAAAAGTTGTAGGCTCTTGAAGACAAAGCGATCGGGCCTAGGATCAATGAACAGTTGTAGGCTCTTGAAGACAAAGCGATTAGGCCTGTGATTAATGAACAATTGTAGGCTTTCAGAGACGAAGCGATCGAGGCTCTCACTCCATATAGCTGACGCATCGAAACTTAAACCACGTTGCTAACCATCAGCCCATCCCACTGCAAAGTGCTGAAGACACGTTCTTCCTTTCTAGGCGGTCAGTCGTTTCAACTGTTGACAGCATCAGGTCTTTCTCTCAATAGTCAACGATGAACCACCACTAAGGATCACCATGCTACAAAACAAATAAACCGTTGTTTGAAAATGAAATAAAGTAAAATTAAATTCGCCACTAAGAATCACCATTCTACGAAGCACACTTAAATTGTGGTTTTGAAATGAAATAAAATAAAAGAGAATGGAATAAAATAAAATGAAATAAAATAAGAATACAATAGAATAATGGAAAAGAGCTGGACAGCAAAAAAAAAAAAAAAAAAAAAAAAGCAACACACACACACACACACACAAGCGCACGCACACACACACACACACACACAATCTCTCTCTCTCTCTCTCCCTCTCTCTCTCTCTCTCTCTTCATCTCCCCCCCCCCCCCCCACCCCTATCTCTCTCCATCTCTCCCTGTGTCATCGGTCCAAATACTCATTAAATTAATCAATTGAAAATCAGTATGGGTTTTATGAGGAAAAAAGCTTAGATAAAAAGGAAGGGCTACATTTGGATGGTCAATCTCGACATTGTAATTATTTGATGTGTTCGTATTGATATGATGGGCTTTGATGTTGAGGCATAAATAATTATTTCAGGATTTGTATGTACGAGTACTTTGGTATGTGTTTGTATTGACATGATGTGTGTCGATGTTACATGTGTAAGTATTTATTATATGTTATATCTGTACTTTGTTTTCTGTGTACTGTCCAAACCTTGGAGACGAACGACTGAAAAAAAAAAGGCACATTACCCCCTGTCACGTGTATTTTAAGCTAATGACAAAGTGCCAAAGTGTCGCAATTCTCTTTTATTAGTCAATGTTATTTCAATTCTGTTGGGTTTTTTTCTGTATGTTCCATTTTATCTTTGTTTGCACCATTTTGTTCTGATTAGTACCTCCTTCGTCACCAGAGCTTTTCAGCTAATGGAATTAAACATTTCAGAGTTCAGAGTTCTCTCCCATTGTCTCTTCCCCCCCGGTCTCTCGGTCTGTATCTCTGTCTCTGTCTGTCTGTCTGTCTCTCTCTCTGTCTCCATCTCTGCCTGCCTGCTTCTCTCTCTCTCTCTCTCTCTCTCTCTCTCTCTCTCTCTCTCTCTGTGTCTCCGTCTCTGCTGCCTCTCTCTCTCACTCTCTTGCTCTCTCTCTCTCCCTGTCTCTTTCCCTCGCTCGCTCGCTCACTCTCTGTAAGCTATCTCGCGAAGGTCCCAGTCATCCATAACACCCTTCTCATAATGGAGAAACAGTGTTTTCTTAACATCGTGTTGATATCAAACAGTGTGGGTAAGCAACGGCCATCTATCACCAGTGACAAACCAATTATCCTATGTTGTGCCATCTCTTTTATACAGATATATTTTCTTCTCTTTTATCTCACCGCTCCCCCGAGACCTGTGTGAGTTTCTGTCAAGAATTAACGGCCCATAAAGAAGACTTAGCTTTCTTTGTTTTTGCTTGTTTTCACTTCTGTTGAAAAATGGATCCAGCATGCAAACGTCCCTTCCTCCACCTGCAGCAGTTATTGTTTTATTTCAATTTATATAGTGTTTTTTGGTGTGTGTGTGTGTGTGTGTGTGTGTGTGTGTGTGTGTGTGTGTGTTTGTTTGTTTGTTTTTTGTTGTTGTTGTTGTTGTTTTTTCAAAGGACAATGATCACGTGAGTTTATCGGTTCTCTTCAATTGGATAATTTTTTTTTCTTTATTGAAATGATACATTACACGGAAAATGCGTGCGTCCGTGGGGGAGAGAGAGAGAGAGAGAGACAGAAACAGAGAGACACAGAGAGAGACACACAGAGAGAGACAGACACAGACACAGACACAGACAGAGAGACAGACAGACAGACAGACATACACATACGTACAGACAGACAGACCTAGAGGCATGGAGACAAAGAGACGGACAGACGAACAGACAGACGAACAAAGAGACAGACGGATGAACAGACAGACAGACAGACAGACAGACCGATACAGGAAAGGTAGTCTGTCTGTCTGTCTTTTCTTTTAGTTTCTCTTCCTCATTCATTCATCTATTCAAGAATTCAGTTTTCTGTTGTGCGTCTGCTTATATTCTCTATCTATTTATTCACTCATCTATTTTTGTACATGTTTGTGTGTTTGTTTATGCAAATAGATATACGTTGTCGTAGGTTTGTGTGTTTGTTTATGCAAATAAATATACGTTGTCGTTTTTCCCATATCTTTTCGTGAATTAATAAATTCTGTTGTTTGTTCGTTTTGTTGTATATCATTTTTCACTTTTTTTTTTTTTTTTTTTTGGGGGGGGGGGGGGAGCTTTTATTTAAGCCCATTTATATGCAGTCTTTTAGAGAAGAAAAAAAAAAAAAAGCTAGCATTTGCTTTGTCGAACATATCTTTCCATCAGTCTCTCTTCAGCTCGGGGTGTGCCCGCTGGGACATGTTGAGACACATGCCCACGTCAATGGATTGCACGATGAAGAGCTTGGATGTGCGTGCGCTGTTGGGAGGGGACGGGGGTAGGGGGGGGGGCGTGTGGGGGTGCCATTGCTAGGCTTGAGTGAGAGAGAGAGAGTGAGAGACAGAGACAGAGAGACGGAGACAGAGAGAAGGTGGGGGCAGGGAGACATAGACAAAAATATAGAGATGCAGAGGGAGAGGAGGGACACACACACACACACACACACACACACACACACACACACATACACACACACACACACACACACACACATACACACACACACACACACACACACACACACACACACACACACACACACACACACATGTAGAGACCGAAACAGAGAGACACAGAGACAGAGAGAGACAGACAGACAGAGACAGAGAGATAGAGAGAGACAGAGAGAGGCAGACAGACAGACAGAGACAAAGAGATAGAGACAGAGAGAGAGAGGTGGGGAGACAGAGAAAAACAAAGAGATAAGAAGAGAGATGCACAGACCGAAACAGACATAGAAACAGAGAGACAGACAGACAGAGACAGAGACAGATATATATATATATATATATATATATATATATATATGAGGGGGAAGAGAGAGAGGGGAAAAGAGAGAGGGAGAGGGAGACAGAGAGATGAACAGACAGGCTGAAACAGAGGGAAAGGGAAAGAGAGAGGGCGAGGGGGGCGGGGGGGGGGGGGGGGGGGGGGAGGGAGTGAGAGATAGAGAGGAAAAGAAACAAGAGAGAACCAGAAAGCACAACAAGGGAATGAAGCAAATAAAACGAAAAGGGAGATAAGTGGGAGGGAGACATGTTCCGGCAAGCTGTGTTTTCTGTAATCACCAGGACTGGCCGCCTGTGTCGCTATCGCCATCGGAAATCACAACCAAAACCAAAAACCCAAAACAAACGTGATCATACAGCAGTATCTAAGCTAATGTGCTGTCAGAAGCCTGTGATGTTAGACAGACACGAACAAACCAAACCAACAAGAAGCAAAGAAACAACTGGTGTGTGTCCATCGAGATCGATGATGACCATCGTTGTCATCCAGCAGGGGGATGGGGGGAGGGTGGTGGTTGGGGGCGGGGGTGGGGGGGTGCTCATGAATCTATCTGTGAAAGAAACAACTAAACAAATAATAAAAACAATAATGATTGATTTTTTTTTTTTTTTTTTTTTTTTAATAAAAGCAAATTCGGGCTCACCGAAACATAACATGGTTGTGAAGCGGATAGCCTTCCCGTGTCATTTATTCGGTTATGTGTGTGTGTTTATCTATTCATCATTATATGGCATGATCAACAACAACAACAACAACAAACAAAAACCCAACAAATAACCGGAACCTTAAAACTACAAAACGATGCTATCAAGTTATGTTAAATCGCGTCCGTAGGAAATATGAAATTCATACACATGAATTATCAAACACCGCTTTGAAAAAAAATAAATAAAAAAATTTAAAAAATCTTTCTTTCACATCACTGCCCCTGGCAAACACTAAGGAAAAGGTTGAGTTGAAAAATGAATCACTGAAAACTTCCAAACGCCAGGAGACTCAAAGAAAGAGTAAAAGACAGACAGAAAGTAAGAATTAAAGAAAGACAGAGAGAGGGGGGGGGGGAAATCAGTATCAACCGTAGCAACACTACAAAACCCGGTTTGCAAGATAAAACAGATTCCCCTTACATAATGCATGCTATGTGGTTCAGTTGAAGAGAGAAAAAAAAGTAAATAATTATACTTTCTTAGAACGTGCTGACATCAAACCAGAAGAGGTAGAGATGCCAGAGCTTAGGGCTAGTCTTAACCTCTTGAGTAAATCATGATGGGTATTCCCGCAATGACTGTTCCTTCACAGAGAAAAGAAGATGAAGATACAGAAGCAGAAGACGAGAAGAAGACCATTGATGTATATGTGGGTGACTGCGTCTTTCACACTAGAACGCAGACGCTCCGGCAGTCATAAGGTCTGAATAATGCGCGCGCACAAATGTGATATAGCGGACATGATGTACAACAACAACAACAACAACAACAAAGACAACGACACAACAGTAAATGACAACAAAGTCAATCGAGGCATATTCTTTGAAAATCAAAGCTTTCACCCACCTAAAAACATACGGGGAAAAACAACAACTAATCCTTTCGCTCGGTACACATATCAAAATGCAGGCGGAAATTAGATTACAGAGTAGCTGTCAGAACCCCCTCCCCCCCGTCCCCCCCCCCCCCACACACACACCCAGACACTTCTTCCCGATTGAAGTAGACAATTCCACACAATTCACTTCGTTAAACTGCACCTTTTCCAAATATTATTTTGCGCGTGTAAGAAAAAAGAAAAGAAAAAAGTAAATAAATGAAATTAATAAAAAAAAAAATAAAAAAAAACACTACAGGAATCCATACACGAACAGATAAATGTTGATAATTTAATTTTCACTTGTTTGTTTTTTGTTTTGCATTCTTTCTTTATATCTAAATTACCAGTGTCGAAGATCAGGTTTTCCCTCAAGCCAGTGAGCATGTACCTCTCATTACCCAAACCATTCAATTTCCGCAACATGATTCCCCATAGGGTCCGTTTTGTTTTTGTTTTTTTGGTTAATTCCTAAAATGAGAGAGGCCATTGCATGTGTGTGTGTGTGTGTGTGTGTGTGTGTGTGTGAGTGTGAGAGAGAGAGAGAGAGAGAGAGAGAGAGAGAGAGAGAGTTCTTCATCTTCCTTTACTCCTCAATTATAAAGATACAAAGTGCAAGCAAATAATTCAAGGCATTAAAAGTTTGTTTGGTTATGCTCGTTCTTCCGTCTTCAACTTCCTCTAAAGTCTTTTACTCGCGTCATCACCATAACAATAATAATAATAATAATAATAATAATAATAATAATAATAATAATATAATGCTAATAATAATAGTAGTAAATGATACTGAAAATAAAACGAAAAAGAATAAGCACCAAGAGAATGCTTTTTGTTTGTTGTTTTTTGCTTCAAACTTACATCATGAAATGTTACTTTTCTGGGAGACAAAAACGCACCTTTTTAATATATTTGTTTTATTCTGCTAATTCTGTATAGACTGAAACGAACACAA
This sequence comes from Babylonia areolata, assembly GCF_041734735.1. Classification (NCBI taxonomy): domain Eukaryota; kingdom Metazoa; phylum Mollusca; class Gastropoda; order Neogastropoda; family Buccinidae; genus Babylonia; species Babylonia areolata. The sequence goes on along the minus strand of NC_134899.1, from coordinate 52,905,128 downwards.
AAAATAGATACATGTGGGACTCTGTATTTAGCATCTTAGCAAGGAAAGCAGGAAAGGCGACCGTTTTATAAAATATTTAAAATCACACTAGGAGTGATATATTATCTAGAGTATTACAAAAGTTTTTTTGTTTTTTTTTAATTGGTTTATTTATCTATCTGTTTATCTGTTTGCATACCAATTCATCCATTTATTTATTCATTTTACTTATCTGTTTATTTATTCATCCGTTTAAGAAGCAATCCGTTTATTCATTTGTTTTATTGGTATTTTACACTGGTCGAAATACTTCAATGTATGGTTTTACTTTGGGGGTTTTTTCCTGTTTTTTGCTTGACAAATGTAAAATGCTGCTTATCATCATCTTTGTTTCTTGTTGAGTGTCCTGAGTGAATTGAAAATAAACCTGTTTTATGGGCACATAGCATGGAAGTCCAACTTTCTTCAACTCAGATCTTTCCTTCTGTATTCAGCTTTCTTTCCCTTCCTTCCTTCCTTTCTTTCTTTCTTACTTACTTTCTTTTCTCCCACCATCTGTAGGAACAATCTCTGGTCTAATGGGATGTCTTGGATCTTGTCCTTTTTCCGGGAATTGGGGGGCAGGGAGGGGGACGGGGGCCTGGGGGGCATGGAGGGGGGAATAGTGGGAATGGGGTTGTTGTCCTCAAAATGTTAAAACCACGTACATGTGGCTCGTAGGTGTTTTCCAACAAAGGGGGGGAAAAAGTAGCTTTAGGAGAGAGAGAGACAGACAGACAGAGACAGACAGACAGACAGAGACGGAGAGAGAGAGAGACTGAGAGACAGAGAGAGACAGAGACAGAGAGACTGGGGGAGACAAAGAGAGAGACAGAGACTGACAGAGACAGACAGACAGACAGACAGAGACAGAGACCCATGTTCCCTGCCAAAATGGGGAAAAAAAATCAACACGTGTAATGTTGCCATTAAGTACTGTGCCTAATTGTCACATGGAACATTAACCAGTGGGATAATTGCACTGAGAGTTATTTCAATCGTGATCTTTTTTTTTCTTTCTTTTTTTAAATTTTTTTTTAATAACATTTTCATGCTTTTTCTCTCTCTCTCTTCTTTCTTTCTTTCTTTCTTTTTTTTTCTTAAAAAAAAACAATTTCTTTCTGCCATTATTTCTTTTCTTGCATTTCCTCACATTGTCTTCATCATCATCATCATATTTTTCTCTCTCTTTTTCTTCTTCTTCTTTTTTATTTTCTTTTTCTTCAAATCTCTCCTACGCATTAAGAAAGAAAGAAAGAAAGAAAGGAAGAAAACATCTGTCGCGACAACGTTCCCTCCCCTAAAAAAAAACAAAAAAACACACACCAAAAAACACCCAACAACGACAGTGTGTCGTGAAGATCTCATTTACCGAACGATTACACACGTCATACACGTCACCAGCCAGGCACGTAATAAACACAGACCGAAGCACCACTTCCGGGAATGTTGCCAGCCATTGCAGGCAGACACACACTGCCTCGGTGCCTTCTGGCTGTGCACGCCGCGAGCTTGGCTAGGGTGTCGGGCCGAAATCTAAGATCTCCGGCATTTTTTTTTTTTTTTTAACTCGAGGATTGTGGGCAAACAAGCGTAAAGGAAGGAGAGCGGTGCAGACAAGTGCAGTCTGGGAAGTCTGTATGGTGCAGTCAGCTGACGAATTGGTTTTTGGTGTAGAGTGGGTGGAGCAATGGAAAATGTAATATTGCATTAAAAAAAAGAAAAAAGAAAAAAAAAAGAAACGAAAAGAAAGAAAGAAAAAAAAAAGTCTGACGTCTACACCCAGAGGCATTTTTTCGAGACAGTGGAGAGGGCGACTGGAAGTAGTGGTGATGTAGATGAGGATGAGGGTGATGATGAGTCTGATGATACTTAGCGCGCGTAAAAGAACCTACGGCAACAATAGGGTTGTTCCTGACAAGAAAAAAAAGAAAAAAAGAAAGTCTGTAGAAAAATCCACTTTGATGGGAAATCAGTCACGCTTGCAAACACGAAAAAAAATAATCAAAAACGGGTGGTGCTGCATTGTATCTCCCTTGCATCTCCCTTGGGAGAGCAGCACGAATCTCACACAGGGAGAAATATGACAAAGAGTAATGCATGGAATGTAATGAAGGAGAAGGGACACAACTACTGTCATACAACACGTCATCAGCAGAGAAGACTTTCCACCGAAAACAACACAAGATGACAACTGGAAACTAAACTGGGAACATCACCACACCTTCCCACACTCACATTTTGGATCAAAATCGTTGACAGGGCGAAATACTTCGTCACTGGTCGAAACAAAACAAAACAAAACAAAACAAAATAAAGCCAGTTCTGTTGGGGCCCGAGCCGATGTTCTACCAGACGCCACTCCACAGTGTAGATCAGAAAAGACCTTCAATAGCTGCGGTTCATTCAAAAACGGATTCAAATAGTGAAACGCTATAATTCTAAATATTGACGGTTTGGGTTGTTTTCTGAACGAGGATATGGTTGCGCTCAGTCATACTAGTAGGTGGATAGGTAAACAGTGCTATACGTGGTTCCATTGATACAGATAAGGTGGACAGATAAACAGTGCTACACGTAGTTCTTTGATGCATATCACGTGGAAAGATAAACAGTGCTACACGAGTTCTTTGACACATATCAGATGGAAATATATACAGTGCTATACGTAGTTCTTTGATGTATATCAGGTGGAAAGATAAACAGTGCTACACGTAGTTCTTTGATACATATCACGTGGAAAGATAAACAGTGCTACACGTAGTTCTTTGATACATCTAAGGTGGAAAGATAAACAGTGCTACACGTAGTTCGTTGATACATATCAGATGGAAAGATAAACAGTGCTACACGTAGTTCTTTGATACATATCAGGTGGAAAGATAAACAGTGCTACACGTAGTTCTTTCATGCATATAAAGTGGAAAGATAAACAGTGCTACACGTAGTTCTTTGATACATATCAGGTGGAAAGATAAACAGTGCTACACGTAGTTCTTTGATACATCTAAGGTGAAAAGATAAAAAGTGCTACACGTAGTTCTTTGATACATATCACGTGGAAAGATAAACAGTGCTACACGTAGTTCTTTGATACATATCACGTGGAAAGATAAACAGTGCTACACGTAGTTCTTTGATACATATCACGTGGAAAGATAAACAGTACTACACGTAGTTCTTTCATGCATATAAAGTGGAAAGATAAACAGTGCTACACGTAGTTCTTTGATACATATAAGGTGGAAAGATAAACAGTGCTACACGTAGTTCTTTGATACATATCACGTGGAAAGATAAACAGTGCTACACGTATTTCTTTGATACATATCAGGTGGACAGATAAACAGTGCTACACGTAGTTCTTTGATACATATCACGTGGAAAGATAAACAGTGCTATACGTAGTTCTTTGATACATATCAGGTGGAAAGATAAACAGTATTACACGTAGTTCTTTCATGCATATAAAGTGGAAAGATAAACAGTGCTACACGTAGTTCTTTGATACATATCAGGTGGAAAGATAAACAGTACTACACGTAGTTCTTTGATACATATCAGGTGGAAAGATA
>NC_134899.1:52891535-52896535 GCF_041734735.1 Babylonia areolata | reverse complement strand
GTCAATAAAATGCAACTATGGATAAGTAGATATAATCAAGGTATGAAGGTTTTTGGACAACTGATAAAAAACAAAAAATAAATAAATAAGTCAATAGATAAGTAAATGAATACATAATTAGATAAACGAATAAATAAACAGATAGATAAACAAATATATAAATCAAACAAAGAAACAGGTGCATTGATAAACAATATGTTCGTAATGGTTTCTTCTTCTTGAACAAAGTCGTTTGATTGCAAACCTATGGCGAGGACGTTCAGATGTAAAAACTATTATTTCTAAAACGTGGGTGTTCATTATCTGTTTAGCTTGTCTGTGTGTTGCTGTTCTGTACTGTCTATATTTTTCTTTCATGAAATGATGATGCTGTTTCAGTTTACCATTTGTTAAGTTAAAGAAATTAATTTCCTGTTTGTGTTTTACATATTTGTTTGCATGTTTCTTCTGCAATGGAAAATGGGGGCGGTGAACTTTTCGCTTTCAAAGGGGATGGAAGACTGTCATCGTGTGTGTGTGTGTGTATCTTTGTCTCTTTGTCTGAATCAGCCTGAACATTTCTACGCAATATCATAATGTCAGGTTATCATACAACAATTTTTGACTCTCTTGTGTAAACAAAGTGAGTCTATGTTTTAACCCGGTGTTCGGTTGTGTGTGTGTGTGTGTGTGTGTGTGTGTGTGTGTGTGTGTGTCTGTGTGTGTGTCTGTGTGTCCGTGGTAAACTTTAACATTGACATTTTCTCTGCAAATACTTTGTCAGTTGACACCAAATTAGGCATAAAAATAGGAAAAATTCAGTTCTTTCCACTCATCTTGTTTAAAACAATATTGCACCTCTGGGATGGGCACAAAAAAATAATAAATGAAGCCTAATTATATGCAAACTGCAATTACTGTTATATTTATATTTTTTGTATTCTCTAAACTTGGCACTTTGATATGATATTCTGACCCAACAACAAGAGCAGTCATTATTATCATTTTTTGTTCAAACAGGAACTTCTCTTGCTAAGCATGGAAGTTTTATTTATTTTGCAAACGTTTTGGTGCAGATAGTAAAAAAAGGGAAATTACTCTGTAATTAATGCTAGGGGACTTGATTTGCTTTAAACTGATCTTTCTCATCTTAAACATTACGTTTTGAAATTATACTCAATACATAAAAAGCTTGGATTTTTTGGGGGGATTTTTTTTTAAAGTGTATCACAAGTGAGTCTTGAAGGCCTTGCCTCTCTTGTCTTAAGAATGAAATTGACCTTTTTCTCATATTATGGGGTTGTTGTTGTTGTTTTTTTTTTACATCTTATTCAGATACTGTTTTTATTCACTACATTCTGTTGCTGATAGTATTCGCTTGTTACTTGTAGTAGTAGTTGTTGTTAGTTGTTGTTTGTTTGTTTGTTTTTGTTTCTTTAATGCAATTTTATCATGTCTGAAACACAAACAACAAGTAGAAGAAGCAACTAAAAATTTATTAAAAAAACAAAACAAAAACAAAACACACACACACACACACACACACACACACACACACACACAAACACGACAACCTTATTTGTGAAAGTGTAATGCTTTATCATTCACGTCAATATTTTACCTAATTTCATGTTTGTACATTTACTTTCTTTCATTGCCTTTAAAGTGTTTGCATATCTGTATATTGATTGATTTATTGGTTGATTTACGTACTTCTTTCTTTCTGTCATCCTTTTTTTTTTCCTTTCTATCCTCATTCCTTTCTTTCTTTCTTTCGTTATATTCAATTTAACTCACTCAGTACGGCCAGTCCTCTCTTCTCCTCTACACGGACCCCTCGGATGTCCAGTGGGTGTCTGAATGACCCAACCTTTAGCTTCCGTCGTCAGACTTGTGGTATTGTTTGCCAACATTCACCTCTTCAGTATAAGAGCCTTCCGCTTGCAATATTTTGATGGTGATAACTGGGGTGAAACGCTGTTAACGTCGTCTCTTTCGCCGTTCGTATGGAGAGAGTTAAAGCGTGTCCAGTTACGGTTTGTATCTTTCTTTTTTCAAAAGAGAGAAGGCGACTTTTATAAGTCAGTAATAATGACGTCGTCAGCGTTTGTTCTTGGCTGGTTATGTATCCCTTCGTCTTCGGCTGTTTATGTTTGTTCGTTATTTGGCTGACGAAGCATCGTTTGGATTTGGTGGATCATGTATCGTTTGTCCTTGACTGATAACATATCGTTTGTGCTTTGCCTGACAATCGTGCGCTTTGGGATGACACCATGTTTATGTAGGAGAGCTGGGAGTAGCAGTGTGGCGAATTAGTTGTGGAAATATCTCTCCACCCAGTGAATCGCAGCGAATTAATGTCCTTCCCTTGCCTCTCATAGAATCGTATTAACGTAACTGAATTTTTGTTCGACCAGCTACATTTTCCAGTTCCCAATGCAACGAACGAGAATTTCCCCTACACATCTTGTGCCAACATGTGTCCAGCCTCAATCAACCCGCCTTCAGACAAAAGTATGTCAACCCCGCTGTGTGTGTGTGTGTGTGTGTGTGTGTGTGTGTGTGTGTGTGTGTGTGTGTGTGTGTTTGTGTGTGTGGACTCCATTGACTGGTCAGTGTTTGTAACTGAATACAGCACAACACACGGTACAGACACACACCCTCTCTGTTCAGCAAAGGGACAACGACTTGGGAAGCAGGTCAAGGCGACTGCAGACAAAAAGACACCTCGACTGTTGGTTTGAGGTCTGGCCAAAAGACTGTTGGTTTGGGATCTGGCCAAAAGACACCCTTACTGTTTGCTGAGGATCTAGCCAAAAGACACCCTTACTGTTGGCTTGGGGTCTGGCCAAAAGTCTGTTGATTTAGGGTCTAGCCAAAAGACACCCGCACTGTTGGTATAGGGTCTATCCAAAGGACACCCGCACTGTTGGTTTAGGGTCTAGCCAAAAGACACCCGCACTGTTGGTTTAGGGTCTAGCCAAAGGACACCCGCACTGTTGCTATAGGGTCTAGCCAAAAGACACCCGCACTGTTGGTATAGGGTCTAGCCTCTAGCCAAAGGACACCCGCACTGTTGGTTTAGGGTCTAGCCAAAAGACACCCGCACTGTTGGTTTAGGGTCTAGCCAAAAGACACGCGCACTGTTGGTATAGGGTCTAGCCAAAAGACACCCTTACTGTTGGTGAGTGTCTAGCCAAAAGACACCCACATTGTTGGCTTCGGGTCTGGCCAAAAGTCTGTTGGTATAGGGTCTAGCCAAAAGACACCTGCACTGTTGGTTGAGGGTCTAACCAAGACACCCTTACTGTTGGTTTGGGGTCTGGCCAAAAGACACCCTTACTGTTGGTTGAGGGTCTGGCCAAATGACACCCTTACTGTTGGTTGAGGGTCTAGCCAAAAGACACCCTTACTGTTGGTTGAGGTCTGGCCAAAAGACACCCACATTGTTGGCTTGGGGTCTGGTCAAAAGTCTGTTGGTTAAGGGTTTAGCCAAAAGACACCTGCACTGTTGATTTAGGGTCTAGCCAAAAGACACGCACACTGTTGGTATAGGGTCTAGCCAAAAGACACCCGCACTGTTGGTATAGGGTCTATCCAAAGGACACCCGCACTGTTGATTAAGGGTCTAGCCAAAAGACACCCGCACTGTTGGTATAGGGTCTAGCCAAAAGACACCCGCACTGTTGGTATAGGGTCTAGCCTCTAGCCAAATGACACCCGCACTGTTGGTTTAGGGTCTAGCCAAAAGACACCCGCACTGTTGGTTTAGGGTCTAGCCAAAAGACACGCGCACTGTTGGTATAGGGTCTAGCCAAAAGACACCCTTACTGTTGGTGAGTGTCTAGCCAAAAGAAACCCACATGTTGGCTTCGGGTCTGGCCAAAAGTCTGTTGGTATATGGTCTAGCCAAAAGACACCTGCACTGTTGGTTGAGGGTCTAACCAAGACACCATTACTGTTGGTTTGGGGTCTGGCCAAAAGACACTCTTACTGTTGGTTTAGGGTATAGCCAAAAGACACCCTTACTGTTGGTTGAGGGTCTAGCCAAAACACCTGCACTGTTGGTTTAGGATCTAGCCAAAAGACACCCTTACTGTTGGTTGAGGGTCTGGTCAAAAGACACCCGCACTGTTGGTTGAGGGTCTGGTCAAAAGACACCCGCACTGTTGGTTGAGGGTCTGGTCAAAAGACACCCACACTGTTGGTTTAGCATGTAGCCAAAAGACACCCGCACTGTTGGTTTGGGGTCTGGCCAAATGACATCATGACTGTTGGTATAGGGTCTGGCAAAAAGACACCAGGGCTGCTGGTTTGAGGTCTGGCCAATGGACTGGACGGTCAAGGTCGCCATTAGCTTTATTTTCCCCGACTTTCCTCGGCTGAACTGACGGCCTGGGGGCGTCGTCCATATTCTTCGTCCTCAGCGCCGTCTGAGGCCTGCAGTTATGAGCTCCTCTGTGGCTGCCCAGTGCAGTGGGGCCGAGCGGGTCTAGTCATCACTATTCTGTAATTTGCGCCAAGAGCGTGTAAGGAACGCCCAAGGACGGTTTCAGGAGGGTGGTGGTGGTGGTGGTGGTGGCTCCTGGTTGCATTATCTCCCATTGCTGGTGGTTAATGTGGCGTTGTGGGACCTGCAGGTTGTCTTTAGAGCAGCATGGAGTCTGCCTGCCCTATGGCCATGAAGACTGCTGATTTTTTTTTTAATCTACCCCTTCCAAGGACAGACTGACTACCGCCCCGAAAGGCAGGTTGTCTTGGAACGCCTCCAACCACCGCCACCAACATGGAACTACCACCGCTGTTTAATTCGCAGGACTAACACGACGAACAATTTGATCTTCAGGGTGAACGTCAGTAGGTCGTTAAATTCCAGTCTGTGCACGGCGCAGACAACAGTACCGGCACACGGCGCCACTTCCCCGCTTCATCCCTCTATTCTTTCCTTCCTTCCTTCCTTCCTTCCTTTCTACCCTTCTTCCTTCCTTCCCTCGTTCCTCACTACCTACCTTCCTGCATTC
>NC_134899.1:52864035-52889035 GCF_041734735.1 Babylonia areolata | reverse complement strand
AAGGTGAACAACTCTTTCTAACGTAAAAAGTTGATTGTTTCTTCATCCATGATTTAGCGACACGGATGCTTCTCTCGTGGCGCGCATGCTAGACCATCGGCTGCCCAAAAGGCTCTTCTATGGCGAGTTGCAACAAGGGAAGAGATCACACGGAGGTCAGAAGAAGCGCTTCAGAGATACTCTGAAAGTCTCTATGAAAGCGTTTGATATCAACCCTGACTACTAGGAGGAATCTGCAGTGGACCGTGACAAATGGCGCGCTGCTGTGCACAAAGGCGCCAAGTTGTGCGAGGCCAACAGGACTGCTGCAGCTGTTCAAAAGAGGCAGACCAGAAAGTCACGGGCAAACAAGCTCCCTGACAATGATATGCCTGTCTTTGTCTGCCCCAACTGTCAGCGAACATTTCGTGCGCAGATTGGACTATTCAGCCATCTGCGCACTCACAGATAGATTCATGAGCATCCTACCCCCCCCCCCCCCTACCCCCCCCAACCCACCACCACCCTACCCCCATACCCCAGCTGGATGACAACGATGGTCATCATCGATCTCGATGGACACACACCACCACCACCACCAGGTTTTTATGATATTCTTTATAAAGTAAAGATGAAAACAACAACAACAACAACAACGTGTATGAAATCTCGTCAATGCTCAAATCGGAAACTGAATTATATTTCATTTCCAGTTTACAAACCACTTCATCATACTGACATGAAAACAGAACGATTTCCACCAAATATAATGGAATAGTTCAATACTTTTTAGTGTCTATTGCTTTTCGGCAATGCGCTGATTCCATTATTTTGTAGATGTGTTTATATAGTCAAGTGTCTCTTGATGTATTTACTGTGTTTATTCATTATACGTTTCTTTGTTCATCTGGTTATCTAGCACTTATATATTAACCTATTAAATTTTCGTCTCTCTCTGTCCCTCCCTCTCTCTGTCTCTGTTTGTCTTTGTCTCTCTCTCAATCCCTCCTGTCTCTCTCTCTTCTCTCTCTCCCGTCTCTCTCTCTCACTCTCTCACACTTTCCCATCTCTCTCTCCCGTCTCTCTCTCTTTCCCGTCTCTCTCTCCCACTCTCTCTCTCTCTCCGTGACTCTCTCTCTCTCTCCCGTCTCTCTCTCTCCCGTCTCTCTCTCTCGTCTCTCTCTCTCTCTCACACACGTCTATCTGTCTCTCTCCCGTCTCTCTCTCTCTCTCTCGTCTCTCTCTCTCTCTCTCGTCTCTCTCTCTCACACACACACGTCTCTCTCTCTCTCTCTCTCTCTCCCGTCGCTCTCTCTCTCTCTCTCTCTCACACACACACACACACACACACATACAGCTCTGTAAGAACAATCTCTCAGAACCACCGATGCGTCCGTCACTTCCGCCATGTCAATGACACAGCATCTCTACAGAACAGTTGCATGAGATCCCTCCCTACCCCCTCAACACACACCAATCACGAAACAGATGGTCATACGACATCAGGACAATACTCACACAAACCAGATGATGTTCGTCATCCACATGTCAACAAACAGACTCAACAAACAACTGATGAACGTCCATCACTCGCCACCTGTCAACACACAGATCTTACAGAACCCAACTGAATGACCGATCACTTCCACCATGTCAACGACACAGATCTCAACAGACTCACTGATGACGTCGTCATTCCAGCATGTCAACACACACCAATCTGAAAGAACCATGATGCGTCATCACTTTACCCATTCAACGACCAATGATCTTTACAGAACCACTATTGACTCCGTCATTAACGCCACTGTCAACGACACCAGATCTCAACATGACCACTGATGACGTCCGTCATTACCCGACATGTGAACGACACACCAGATCTGAACAGAACCACTGATGATGTCCGTCACTACCCGCCATGTCAACGACACATATCTCTACAGAACCACTGATGACGTCCGTCACTACCAGGCATGTCAAGGAAACATATCTCTACAGAACCACTGATGACGTCCGTCACTATCCGCCATGTCAACGACACAGATCTCTACAGAACCACCGATGACGTCCGTCATTACCCGCCATGTCAACGACACAGCAGATCTCTACAGAACCGCTGATGACGTCCCTCACTACCCGCCATGTCAACGACACACCAGATCTCAACAGAACCACTGATGACGTCCGTCATTACCCAACATGTCAACGACACATATCTCTACAGAAACACTGATGATGTTCGTCACTACCAGGCATGTCAACGAGCACAGATCTCAACAGAACCACTGATGACGTCCGTCACTACCCGCCATGTCAACGAACAGAGATCTCAACAGAACCACTGATGACGTCCGTCACTACCCGCCATGTCAACGACACAGATCTCAACAGAACCACTGATGACGTCCGTCACTTCCCACCATGTCAACGACACAGATCTCAACAGAACCACTGATGACGTCCATCACTTCCCACCATGTCAACGACACAGATCTCTACAGAACCACTGATGACATCCGTCACTTCCCACCATGTCAACGACACAGATCTCAACAGAACCACTGATGACGTCCGTCATTACCAGCCATGTCAACGACACACCAGATCTCAACAGAACCACTGATGACGTCCGTCACTACCCGCCATGTCAACGACACAGATCTCTACAGAACCACTGATGACGTCCGTCACTACCCGCATGTCAACGACACCAGATCTCAACAGAACCACTGATGACGTCCGTCACTACCCGACCATGTCAACGACACATATCTCTACAGAACCACTGATGACGTCCTGTCACTACCAGCCTTGTCAAGGAAACATATCTCTACAGAACCACTGATAACGTCGGTCACTATCCGCCATGTCAACGACACACCAGATCTCAACAGAACCACTTATGAAGTCCGTCACTTCCCGCCATGTCAACAACACACCAGATCTCAACAGAACCACTGATGACTTCCGTGATTACCCGACATGTCAACGACACACCAAATCTCAACACAACCACTGATGACGTCCGTCATTACCCGACATGTCAACGAGACAGATCTCAACAGAACCACCGATGACGTCCGTCACTACCCGCCATGTCAACGACACAGATCTCAACAGAACCACTGATGACGTCCGTCACTTCCCACCATGTCAACGACACAGATCTCAACAGAACCACTGATGACGTCCGTCACTACCCGCCATGTCAACGACACATATCTCTACAGAACCACTGATGACGTCCGTCACTACCAGCCATGTCAAGGAAACATATCTCTACAGAACCACTGATGACGTCCGTCACTACCCGCCATGTCAACGACACACCAGATCTCAACAGAACCACTGATGACGTCCGTCATTACCCGACATGTCAACGACACAGTAGATCTCTACAGAACCGCTGATGACGTCCGTCACTACCCGCCATGTCAACGACACACCAGTTCTCAACAGAACCACTGATGATGTCCGTCATTATCCGACATGTCAACGACACATATCTCTACAGAAACACTGATGACGTCCGTCACTACCAGGCATGTCAAGGAAACATATCTCTACAGAACCACTGATTACGTCGGTCACTATCCGCCATGTCAACGACACACCAGATCTCAACAGAACCACTTATGAAGTCCGTCACTTCCCGACATGTGAACAACACACCAGATCTCAACAGAACCACTGATGACTTCCGTGATTACCCGACATGTCAACGACACACCAAATCTCAACACAACCACTGATGACGTCCGTCATTACCCGACATGTCAACGAGACAGATCTCAACAGAACCACCGATGACGTCCGTCACTACCCGCCATGTCAACGACACACATCTCAACAGACCCACTGATGACGTCCGTCACTTCCCACCATGTCAACTACACAGATCTCAACAGAACCACTGATGACGTCCGTCACTATCCGCCATGTCAACGACACATATCTCTACAGAACCACTGATGACGTCCGTCACTACCAGCCATGTCAAGGAAACATATCTCAACAGAACCACTGATGACGTCCGTCACTACCCGCCATGTCAACGACACACCAGATCTCAAGAGAACCACTGATGACGTCCGTTATTACCCGCCTTGTCAACGACACAGTAGATCTCTACAGAACCGCTGATGACGTCCGTCACTACCCGCCATGTCAACGACACACCAGATCTCAACAGAACCACTGATGATGTCCGTCATTACCCGACATGTCAACGACACATATCTCTACAGAAACACTGATGATGTCCGTCACTACCAGGCATGTCAAGGAAACATATCTCTAAAGAACCACTGATGGCGTCCGTCACTATCCGCCATGTCAACGACAAAGATCTCTACAGAACCACCGATGACGTCCGTCACTTCCCACCATGTCAACAACACAGATCTCAACAGAACCACTGATGACGTCGTCACTATCCGCCATGTCAACGACACACCAGATCTCAACAGAACCACTGATGACGTCCGTCACTACCCGCCATGTCAACGACACAGATCTCAACAGAACCACTGATGACGTCCGTCATTACCAGCCATGTCAACGACACACCAGATCTGAAAAGAACCCATGATGCCGTCAGTCACTACCCGCCATGTCAACCACACAAAAGATCTCAACAGAACCACTGATGACGTCCATCACTTCCCACCATGTCAACGACACAGATCTCAACAGAACCACTGATGACGTCCGTCACTAGTCGCCATGTCAGTGACACATCAGATCTCAACAGAACCACTGATGACGTCCATCACTACCCGCCATGTCAACGACACCGATCTCAACAGAACCACTGATGACGTCCGTCACTACCCGCCATGTCAACGACACACCAGATCTCAAGAGAACCACTGATGACGTCCGTTATTACCCGCCTTGTCAACGACACAGTAGATCTCTACAGAACCGCTGATGACGTCCGTCACTACCCGCCATGTCAACGACACACCAGATCTCAACAGAACCACTGATGACGTCCGTCACTACCCGACATGTCAACGACACATATCTCTACAGAAACACTGATGATGTCCGTCACTACCAGCATGTCAACGAAACAGATCTCTAAAGAACCACTGATGGCGTCCGTCACTATCCGCCATGTCAACGACAAAGATCTCTACAGAACCACCGATGACGTCCGTCACTTCCCACCATGTCAACGACACAGATCTCAACAGAACCACTGATGACGTCCGTCACTACCCGCCATGTCAACGACACACCAGATCTCAACAGAACCACTGATGACGTCCGTCACTACCCGCCATGTCAACGACACACCAGATCTCAACAGAACCACTGATGACGTCCGTCACTTCCCACCATGTCAACGACACAGATCTCAAGAGAACCACTGATGACGTCCGTCACTACCCGCCATGTCAACGACACACCAGATCTCAACAGAACCACTGATGACGTCCGTCACTACCCGCCATGTCAACGACACATATCTCTACAGAACCACTGATGACGTCCGTCACTACCAGCCATGTCAAGGAAACATATCTCTACAGAACCACTGATGACGTCCGTCATTATCCGCCATGTCAACGACACAGATCTCTACAGAACCACCGATGACGTCCGTCACTGCCCGCCATGTCAACGAGACAGATCTCAACAGAACCACCGATGACGTCCGTCACTACCCGCCATGTCAACAACACAGATCTCTACAGAACCACTGATGACGTCCGTCACTTCCCACCATGTCAACGACACAGATCTCAACAGAACCACTGATGACGTCCGTCACTTCCCACCATGTCAACGACACAGATCTCAACAGAACCACTGATGACGTCCGTCACTACCAGCCATGTCAACGACACAGCAGATCTCAACAGAACCACTGATGACGTCAGTCACTACCCGCCATGTCAACGAACACATGATCTCAACAGAACCACTGATGACGTCCGTCACTACCCGCCATGTCAACGACACAGATCTCTACAGAACCACTGATGACGTCCGTCACTACCCGCCATGTCAACGACACAGATCTCAACAGAACCACTGATGACGTCCGTCACTACCAGCCATGTCAAAGACACAGATCTCAACAGAACCACTGATGACGTCCGTCACTACCCGCCATGTCAACGACACATATCTCTACAGAACCACTGATGACGTCCGTCACTACCAGGCATGTCAAGGAAACATATCTCTACAGAACCACTGATGACGTCCGTCACTATCCGCCATGTCAACGACACAGATCTCTACAGAACCACTGATGACGTCCGTCACTTCCCAGCATGTCAACGACACAGATCTCAACAGAACCACTGATGACGTCCGTCACTACCCAGCCATGTCAACAACACAGATCTCTACAGAACCACTGATGACGTCCGTCACTTCCCACCATGTCAACGACACAGATCTCAACAGAACCACTGATGACGTCCGTCACTTCCCACCATGTCAACGACACAGATCTGCTACAGATCCACTGATGACGTCCGTCACTTCCCAGCATGTCAATGACACAGATCTCAACAGAACCACTGATGACGTCCGACACTACCCGCCATGTCAACGATACATATTTCTACAGAACCACTGATGACGTCTGTCACTACCAGCCTTGTCAAGGAAACATATCTCTACAGAACCACTGATAACGTCGGTCACTATCCGCCATGTCAACGACACACCAGATCTCAACAGAACCACTTATGAAGTCCGTCACTTCCCGCCATGTCAACAACACACCAGATCTCAACAGAACCACTGATGACTTCCGTGATTACCCGACATGTCAACGACACACCAAATCTCAACACAACCACTGATGACGTCCGTCATTACCCGACATGTCAACGAGACAGATCTCAACAGAACCACTGATAACGTCGGTCACTACCCGCCATGTCAACAACACACCAGATCTCAACAGAACCACTGATGACGTCCGTCACTTCCCACCATGTCAACTACACAGATCTCAACAGAACCACTGATGACGTCCGTCACTATCCGCCATGTCAAGGAAACATATCTCAACAGAACCACTGATGACGTCCGTCACTACCAGCCATGTCAAGGAAACATATCTCAACAGAACCACTGATGACGTCCGTCACTACCCGCCATGTCAACGACACACCAGATCTCAAGAGAACCACTGATGACGTCCGTCATTACCCGCCATGTCAACGACACAGTAGATCTCTACAGAACCGCTGATGACGTCCGTCACTACCCGCCAAGCCAACGACACACCAGATCTCAACAGAACCACTGATGACTTCCGTGATTACCCGACATGTCAACGACACAGCAGATCTCTACAGAACCACTGATGACGTCCGTCACTACCCGCCATGTCAACGACACGCCAGATCTCAACAGAACCACTGATGACGTCCGTCACTACCCCCATGTCAACGACACAGTTCTCAACAGAACCACTGATGACATCCGTCACTACCCGTCATGTCAACGAAACAAATCTCTACAGAACCACTGATGACGTCCGTCACTACCCACGATGTCAACAACCCACCAGATCTCAACAGAACCACTGATGACGTCCGTCACTACCCGTTTTGTCAACGACACAGCAGATCTCTACAGAACCACTAATGACGTCCGTCACTACCAGCCATGTCAAGGAAACATATCTCTACAGAACCACTGATGACGTCCGTCACTACCCGCCATGTCAACAACACACCAGATCTCAACAGAACCACTGATGAAGTCCGTCACTACCCGCCATGTCAACAACACACCAGATCTCAACAGAACCACTGATGACTTCCGTGGTTACCCGACATGTCAACGACACACCAAATCTCAACACAACCACTGATGACGTCCGTCATTACCCGACATGTCAACGAGACAGATCTCAACAGAACCACCGATGACGTCCGTCACTACCCGCCATGTCAACGACACACATCTCAACAGAACCACTGATGACGTCCGTCACTTCCAACCATGTCAACTACACAGATCTCAACAGAACCACTGATGACGTCCGTCACTACCCGCCATGTCAACGACACACATCTCAACAGAACCACTGATGACGTCCGTCACTTCCAACCATGTCATCTACACATATCTCAACAGAACCACTGATGACGTCCGTCACTATCCGCCATGTCAACGACGCATATCTCTACAGAACCACTGATGACGTCCGTCACTACCAGCCATGTCAAGGAAACATATCTCAACAGAACCACTGATAACGTCCGTCACTACCCGCCATGTCAACGACACACCAGATCTCAAGAGAACCACTGATGATGTCCGTCATTACCCGACATGTCAACGACACATATCTCTACAGAAACACTGATGATGTCCGTCATACCAGCATGTCAAGGAAACATATCTCTACAGAACCACTGATAACGTCGGTCACTATCCGCCATGTCAACGACACACCAGATCTCAACAGAACCACTTATGAAGTCCGTCACTTCCCGCTATGTCAACAACACACCAGATCTCAACAGAACCACTGATGACTTCCGTGATTACCCGACATGTCAACGACACACCAAATCTCAACACAACCACTGATGACGTCCGTCATTACCTGACATGTCAACGAGACAGATCTCAACAGAAACACCGATGACGTCCGTCACTACCCGCCATGTCAACGACACACATCTCAACAGACCCACTGATGACGTCCGTCACTTCCCACCATGTCAACTACACAGATCTCAACAGAACCACTGATGACGTCCGTCACTATCCGCCATGTCAACGACACATATCTCTACAGAACCACTGATGACGTCCGTCACTACCAGCCATGTCAAGGAAACATATCTCAACAGAACCACTGATGACGTCCGTCACTACCCGCCATGTCAACGACACACCAGATCTCAAGAGAACCACTGATGACGTCCGTTATTACCCGCCATGTCAACGACACAGTAGATCTCTACAGAACCGCTGATGACGTCCGTCACTACCCGCCATGTCAAAGACACACCAGATCTCAACAGAACCACTGATGATGTCCGTCATTACCCGACATGTCAACGACACATATCTCTACAGAAACACTGATGATGTCCGTCACTACCACGCATGTCAAGGAAACATATCTCTACAGAACCACTGATGACGTCCGTCACTATCCGCCATGTCAACGACAAAGATCTCTACAGAACCACCGATGACGTCCGTCACTTCCCACCATGTCAACAACACAGATCTCAACAGAACCACTGATGACGTCCGTCACTACCCGCCATGTCAAGGAAACATATCTCTAAAGAACCACTGATAACTACGGTCACTATCCGCCATGTCAACGACACACCAGATCTCAACAGAACCACTGATGAAGTCCGTCACTACCCGCCATGTCAACAACACACCAGATCTCAACAGAACCACTGATGGCTTCCGTGATTACCCGACATGTCAACGACACAGCAGATCTCTACAGAACCACTGATGACGTCCGTCACTACCCGCCATGTCAACGACACACCAGATCTCAACAGAACCACTGATGACGTCCGTCACTACCCCCATGTCAACGACACAGTTCTCAACAGAACCACTGATGACATCCGTCACTACCCGTCATGTCAACGAAACAAATCTCTACAGAACCACTGATGACGTCCGTCACTACCCACGATGTCAACAACCCACCAGATCTCAACAGAACCACTGATGACGTCCGTCACTACCCGTCATGTCAACGACACAGCAGATCTCAACAGAACCACTGATGACGTCCGTCACTTCCCACCATGTCAACGACACAGATCTCAACAGAACCACTGATGACGTCCGTCACTTCCCACCATGTCAACGACACAGATCTCAAGAGAACCACTGATGACGTCCGTCACTACCCGCCATGTCAACGACACACCAGATCTCAACAGAACCACTGATGACGTCCGTCACTACCCGCCATGTCAACGACACATATCTCTACAGAACCACTGATGACGTCCGTCACTACCAGCCATGTGAAGGAAACATATCTCTACAGAACCACTGATGACGTCCGTCATTACCCGACATGTCAACGACACAGATCTCTACAGAACCACCGATGACGTCCGTCACTGCCCGCCATGTCAACGACACAGATCTCAACAGAACCACTGATGACGTCCATCACTTCCCACCATGTCAACGACACAGATCTCTACAGAACCACCGATGACGTCCGTCACTGCCCGCCATGTCAACGACACAGATCTCAACAGAACCACTGATGACGTCCATCACTTCCCACCATGTCAACGACACAGATCTCTACAGAACCACTGATGACATCTGTCACTTCCCACCATGTCAACGACACAGATCTCAACAGAACCACTGATGACGTCCGTCATTACCAGCCATGTCAACGACACACCAGATCTGAACAGAACCACTGATGACGTCAGTCACTACCCGCCATGTCAACGAAACAAATGATCTCAACAGAACCACTGATGACGTCCGTCATTACCCGACATGTCAACGACACACCAGATCTCAACAGAACCACTGATGATGTCCGTCACTACCCGCCATGTCAACGACAGATATCTCTACAGAACCACTGATGACGTCCGTCACTACCAGGCATGTCAAGGAAACATATCACTACAGAACCACTGATGACGTCCGTCACTACCCGCCATGTCAACGACACATATCACTACAGAACCACTGATGACGTCCGTCACTACCAGACATGTCAAGGAAACATATCTCTACAGAACCACTGATGACGTCCGTCACTATCCGCCATGTCAACGACACAGATCTCTACAGAACCACCGATGACGTCCGTCACTGCCCGCCATGTCAACGAGACAGATCTCAACAGAACCACCGATGACGTCCGTCACTTCCCACCATGTCAACGACACATATCTCAACAGAACCACTGATGACGTCCGTCACTACCCGCCATGTCAACGACACAGCAGATCTCAACAGAACCACTGATGACGTCCGTCACTGCCCGCTATGTCAACGACACATATCTCTACAGAACCACTGATGACATCCGTCACTACCAGCCATGTGAAGGAAACATATCTCCACAGAACCAATGCTGACGTCCGTCATTACCCAACATGTCAACGACACAACAGATCTCAACAGAACCACCGATGACGTCCGTCACTACCCGCCATGTCAACGACACAGATCTCAACAGAACCACCGATGACGTCCGTCACTACCCGCCATGTGAACGACACAGATCTCAACAGAACCACTGATGACCTCCATCATTACCCGACATGTCAACGACACACCAGATCTCAACAGAACCACTGATGACGTCCGTCATTACCCGACATGTCAAGGACACACCAGATCTCAACAGAACCACTGATGACGTCCGTCACTACCCGCCATGTCAAGGAAACATATCTCTACAGAACCACTGATGACGTCCGTCACTACCCGCCATGTCAAGGAAACATATCTGTACAGAACCACTGATGACGTCCGTCACTACCAGGCATGTCAAGGAAGCATATCCCTACAGAACCACTGATGACGTCCGTCACTATCCGCCATGTCAACGACACAGATCTCTACAGAACCACCGATGACGTCCGTCACTATCCGCCATGTCAACGACACAGATCGCTACAGATCCACTGATGACGTCCGTCACTTCCCAGCATGTCAATGACACAGATCTCAACAGAACCACTGATGACGTCCGTCACTACCCGCCATGTCAACGACACAGATCTCAACAGAACCACTGATGACGTCCGTCATTACCCGACATGTCAGCGACACACCAGATCTCAACAGAACCACTGATGACGTCCGTCATTACCCGACATGTCAACGACACACCAGATCTCAACAGAACCACTGATGACGTCCGTCACTACCCGCCATGTCAAGGAAACATATCTCTACAGAACCACTGATGACGTCCGTCACTACCCGCCATGTCAAGGAAACATATCTCTACAGAACCACTGATGACGTCCGTCACTACCCGCCATGTCAAGGAAACATATCCCTACAGAACCACTGATGACGTCCGTCACTATCCGCCATGTCAACGACACAGATCTCTACAGAACCACCGATGACGTCCGTCACTATCCGCCATGTCAACGACACAGATCGCTACAGATCCACTGATGACGTCCGTCACTTCCCAGCATGTCAATGACACAGATCTCAACAGAACCACTGATGACGTCCGACACTACCCGCCATGTCAACGATACATATTTCTACAGAACCACTGATGACGTCTGTCACTACCAGCCTTGTCAAGGAAACATA
This sequence comes from Babylonia areolata, assembly GCF_041734735.1. Taxonomy (NCBI): domain Eukaryota; kingdom Metazoa; phylum Mollusca; class Gastropoda; order Neogastropoda; family Buccinidae; genus Babylonia; species Babylonia areolata. Next base: position 52,876,753 of record NC_134899.1, on the reverse strand, counting down.
TCTCTACAGAACCACTGATAACGTCGGTCACTATCCGCCATGTCAACGACACACCAGATCTCAACAGAACCACTTATGAAGTCCGTCACTTCCCGCCATGTCAACAACACACCAGATCTCAACAGAACCACTGATGACTTCCGTGATTACCCGACATGTCAACGACACAGCAGATCTCTACAGAACCACTGATGACGTCCGTCACTACCCGCCATGTCAACGACACACCAGATCTCAACAGAACCACTGATGACGTCCGTCACTACCCCCATGTCAACGACACAGTTCTCAACAGAACCACTGATGACATCCGTCACTACCCGTCATGTCAACGAAACAAATCTCTACAGAACCACTGATGACGTCCGTCACTACCCACGATGTCAACAACCCACCAGATCTCAACAGAACCACTGATGACGTCCGTCACTACCCGTTTTGTCAACGACACAGCAGATCTCAACAGAACCACTGATGATGTCCGTCATTACCCGACATGTCAACGACACATATCTCTACAGAAACACTGATGATGTCCGTCACTACCAGGCATGTCAATGAAACATATCTCTATAGAACCACTTATGACGTCCGTCACTATCCGCCATGTCAACGACTCAGATCTCTACAGGACCACCGATGACGTCCGTCACTTCCCACCATGTCAACAACACAGATCTCAACAGAACCACTGATGTCGTCCGTCACTACCCGCCATGTCAAGGAAACATATCTCTAAAGAACCACTGATAACGTTGGTCACTATCCGCCATGTCAACGATACACCAGATCTCAACAGAACCACTGATGAAGTCCGTCACTACCCGCCATGTCAACAACACACCACATCTCAACTGAACCACTGATGACTTCCGTGATTACCCGACATGTCAACGACACAGCAGATCTCTACAGAACCACTGATGACGTCCGTCACTACCCGCCATGTCAACGACACACCAGATCTCAACAGAACCACTGATGACGTCCGTCACTACCCCCATGTCAACGACACAGTTCTCAACAGAACCACTGATGACATCCGTCACTACCGTCATGTCAACGAAACAAATCTCTACAGAACCACTGATGACGTCCGTCACTACCCGCCATGTCAACAACACACCAGATCTCAACAGAACCACTGATGACGTCCGTCACTACCCGTCATGTCAACGACACAGCAGATCTCAACAGAACCACTGATGACGTCCGTCACTTCCCACCATGTCAACGACACAGATCTCAACAGAACCACTGATGACGTCCGTCACTTCCCACCATGTCAACGACACAGATCTCAAGAGAACCACTGATGACGTCCGTCACTACCCGCCATGTCAACGACACACCAGATCTCAACAGAACCACTGATGACGTCCGTCACTACCCGCCATGTCAACGACACACCAGATCTCAACAGAACCACTGATGACGTCCGTCACTACCCGCCATGTCAACGACACATATCTCTACAGAACCACTGATGACGTCCGTCACTACCAGCATGTGCAAGTACGTCACAACCCGCCATGTCAACGACACACCAGATCTCAACAGAAACCACTGATGACGTCCGTCACTACCCGCCATGTCAACGACACATATCTCTACAGAACCACTGATGACGTCCGTCACTACCAGCCATGTGAAGGAAACATATCTCTACAGAACCACTGATGACGTCCGTCATTACCCGACATGTCAACGACACACCAGATCTCAACAGAACCACTGATGACGTCCGTCATTACCCGACATGTCAACGAGACAGATCTCAACAGAACCACCGATGACGTCCGTCACTACCCGCCATGTCAACGACACAGATCTCAACAGAACCACTGATGACGTCCGTCACTACCCGCCATGTCAACGACACATATCTCTACAGAACCACTGATGACGTCCGTCACTACCAGCCTTGTGAAGGAAACATATCTCTACAGAACCACTGATGACGTCCGTCACTATCCGCCATGTCAACGACACAGATCTCTACAGAACCACTGATGACGTCCGCCACTACCCGCCATGTCAACGACACATATCTCTACAGAACCACTGATGACGTCCGTCACTACTCGCCATGTCAACGACACAACAGATCTCTACAGTGATCAGCCCAAAGCCACGTGACAAATCAGTGGATGTTGATTGGCCCGAGCCCTCATCAGCAGTCTGTCCTGAGATCAGGGGATGTTCTAGACAGCACACTGTTCAAGATAATAGTTCTATGTTCTATTCATAGTCTCTGGCAAGTAAGGTTTTCAACGGTTCAGTCTCCACCATCGCCACAATGCTTCAACAGAAAGAGATGACAAGACCTGAATGCACAATCCTGAACAGAATGGAAGGATTAGTATACCACTGTTTTTCAAAGTCGAGGGATTTAAGATATAGAATGAAGAAAAAAAATACACACACAAAATAAACAAAAAAAAACCCCAACCAAACTAAGTATGATTATAAAAAAAATAACTTTTGACAGAAATGGGACTAAAGATTGTTAATCTGTTGGATATTTCGTAAAGTTTTGTAAAGCAGTCTTAACGTTTTGAGAAAAGGGAGATGACTAGTACGAGACAGGATTTGCTTTATTAAGTAGATGTCCGGGAAGCAACAAACAACCGCTCTGTCATCCTGACACAAAACACTCTCTCAGTCTTTTACGTTCAGTGACATTTCTGAAATGCTTGCAATTCAGCACCCGTCACCGCTTAGTAAAAGCAAAATCTACTTTTCGCTTAACTCACTCAGTACGGCCAGTCCTCTCTTCTCCTCTACACAGACCCATCGGATGTCCAGTGGGTGTCTGAATGACCCAACCTTTAGCTTCCGTCGTCAGAACTGTGGTATTCTTTGTCAACATTCACCTCTTCAGTATAAGAGCCTTCCGCTTGCAATATTTTGATGATGGTAATTGGGGTGAAACGCTGTTAACGTCGTCTCTTTCGCCGTTCGTATGGAGAGAGTTAATACTGTTTTTGTTCTGCATACCACCCCACCCAACACCACAGACAGCGAATCGATAGACATGACCCGAGATTTGCGATGGACTTAACGAGGATTGACTCCCACACATTTTGTTCAGAATATGACGACAGAAAATATCTTTAGACACATTCATGAGAACGATATACAGCACGCCCTTTCACTACCGCTCTGTTTCTGTAACAGTACTGATGAGAGTGACAGCAATCATTTTGAAACCTGGCATTTACAGCAAGGTTTCTCACGGTATCGAAAGCCAACACTGGCTTTCACTTACCCGCTTTAAATCTGTCTCCTTCTTGCACTGTACACACATGCTGTATCTGGAACTATGTATGCGTGCACATAGTATCCACACCTCTTCAACCTTTAGATAAAGTGAGATGACGGAATTTAGTGCGCTTTTATGTCACACAAAGTTTCCAGCCACCCCTCTTAGCTCTTGTGAATGACGACAGTCTGCACTATAAATCCAAAGCTCTGTCGCCTCTCACTTTACAGAAAGCCTTCTCCCCAGAAAAGATCTGGCTAAGCGCTGAGGGATGGTCTTATAATGATGGGTATATTTAGGAAAGTTTATAATGACAGATATATGGAGGAGTGATGGCCTAGAGGTAACGCGTCCGCCTAGGAAGCGAGAGATTCTGAGCGCGCTAGTTTGAATCACGGCTCGGCCGCCGATATTTTCTCCCCCTCTGCTAGACCTTGAGTGGTGGTCTGGGCGCTAGTCATTCGGATGAGACGATAAACCGTGGTCCCGTGTGCAGCATGCACTTAGCGCACGTAAAAGAACCCACGGCAACAAAAGGGGTGTTCCTGGCAAAATTCTGTAGAAAAATCCACTTCGATAGGAAAAACAAATAAAACTGCACGCAGGAAAAAATACAAAAAAAAAGTGTGGCGCTGTAGTGTAGCGACGCGCTCTCCCTGGGGAGAGCAGCCCGAATTTCACATAGAGAAATCTGTTGTGATAAAAATAAATACAAATACAAATATTTTGGAAGTATATAATGAGTATGTTTTGGACAGTTTATAAAGGTGGATATATTCTAGAAGTTTATGACGATGAATATATTTTGGAAGTGCATAATGACGGATATATATTTGGAAAGTCGCAGTCGTTATCATAACCCCTTTATGCAAGGCTGAGGCATGCAGGTGTTTGACTTCAGGCTGAAATACATGCATCACCATTGCTTGCTTTGTGATGCGCAGGGCCTGAAGGAATCTTTTCTCATCCCTATTGAAGCACACCAGTGGCAATGTATGTGTGTGTGTGTGATATGAATATGCAATGTGTAGGATGAATAACGTGCAAAATGCAGGATGAGTGTGCAATGCAATAATTATGCCTAACGTTAACGTTCATATTCTAAATATATTTCCGTTAATGATTAAGATGTAATAATTAAATGCAATGTTTTTTGTTGTTTTTTTTAAGTGAAAATCTGAAGTGGTTTTATTTGAAAACATATGTTTATTACTCCTGTTTAATCAAGTAATCCGTGTGTGTGTGTGTGTGTGTGTGTGTGTGTGTGTGTGTGTGTGTGTGTGTGTGTCTGTGTGTGTGTGTGTCTGTGTGTCTGTCTGTCTGAGTGTGTGTCTGTGTGTGTGTGGAGGGGAGGGGGGGGTGCGGGTAGGTGGATGCTGATTATCTGGTTGTGTTATGCCGCACCTGATGCAATTCATCTTTGAGATAATAAAGTTATTCTTATCTTATGTATCATAATCAATGTGCGATATAGTAGGCTGTGCTCATAATTCTTTTCAAAATAATGTTCATGAATTCTTTGCTTTTACATATAGAATATTACCTGCAATGTGTAGATGAATGTATGAAATGACGTGATATTGTTTACATTTGTGTCTTCGTTATATTCGTTGGTGGTGGGTTTTTTTGTGTTTTTTTTCCAGTTCTCCATGTTGATTACTTGTCTATGTTGTGATCATGCACCTGACCAAATTTCTCCAGTTGTAGATAAGTTATTCTTATCTTACCTTATCTTGAGTGTGCGTGCTTGTGTGTGTGCGTGTGCGTGCGTGCGTGCGTCTGTTTTTGTCTGTGTCTGTGCCTGCGTACGTATGTGTATGTATGCCATGCTGTGTGTGTGTGTGTGTGTGTGTGTGTGTGTGTGTGTGTGCGCGCGCGCGCGCACGTGCGTGCATGTGTGTGTGCTCGCGCGCGTATACGTGCGTGCGTGCGTGCGTGTTTGTTTTTGTCTGTGTGTCTGTGTTTGCGGACCTTTGTGTATGTATGCCATGCAATGTGCACGCGCGTGCGCGCGCGCGCGCGTGTGTGTGTGTGTGTGTGTGTGTGTGTGTGTGTGTGTGTGTGTGTGCGTAGCATGAATATGCAGGTTTGTTTGGGGGTTTGGCTTTGGTTTCCGTGAGACAACGAATTGTTGCTACAGGCGATTTGTATTTGTGGAGGGAGTGCGGGTGAAGGGGAGTCGGAAGGGAATGCGTACTTAAAAACAAAAAAAAAGTTTCACAGAAGACCAAGGGAAGACGCCGAAGACCCGACCAACCCACTAAAAAAATGTAAACTATTATATACCTATGATTCTCCAAAGGCCATCTCTGCTAACAGTATCGAAGGCCTTGGTCAGATCGACATAGGTGGAGTAAAGGTCGGCGTTCTGTTCCTGACACTTCTCCCGGAGCTGCCTGGCAGCAAACACCATGTCGATAGTCCCGCGTTCTTTCCGGAAGCCACACTGGCTCTCTGGTAGGAGACCTTGCTCAAGGTGCGCTATGAGACGGTTGAGTATCACTCTGGCCAGAGTCTTGCCTGCGACGGACAGCAGGGATATTCCACGATGGTTGTCACAGGCCTGACGATTTCCTTTGCGCTTGTACAAGTGTATGATGGAAGCGTCTTTGAAGTGACCCGACCAACCCACTAAAAAACCCTGTAAACTATTATATACCTTCTGCCTACTCTGTGATGAACCAGATGGGGATCACACTCACAACCACACACACTTCCAGACGGACGGACAAATCTGGAACTTAACTCAGCTCCATGTCAACTGTCCATTTCAGATCTTGGGGGGATGACACAGGGAGTTCATCAGGTCGTGGGCTGTAGCGACGGTGTGGGAGGGTGAATGGTCCAGGACTTGCTCCAACAAGTTCCCTCCTTGGTCGTTGGTCCCGCGTAACCCAGCAGCTCGGCCTCCCTGAATTGGTGGATCCCAGAAACAAAGCCTGATCATAAAAGGGTTAGAAGAATACAGCTTTCACAAAAAAGAATTGTGGGCGATATCCACAATTCGTCCTTCAAGACGGAATGAGTAGTGTGGAGGGGAAGAAATGTGGCTATATATAAACACGATTTGCCAGTGGCAGTGTGTCACGCTCTATGAGAGAGCAGACTAGAAACCCCCACCCAGCCCAGCACTAACACCCAGACAACACAAACACAGACTACAACAATTCAGGGTTCACATACATTTATTTAATCAGACACAGAGCTTGCCAACAAATAACCACAACCCCGGCTGCAACACTTAAATAACAGAATGCATAAATAATAACACTCACAAAAAAACAAAAAACAAAAAAAACCACACCAAAAAACCAGAGCTTTAAGACATGGAAACAAGCACAACGTTGATGATGTAGTGACGATGTAGTGACGAAGACGAAGAACAGTGACGACGAAGACGAAGAACAGTGACGACGAAGACGAAGAGCAGTGACGACGAAGACGAAGAGCAGTGACGACGAACACGAAGAGACGAACACCCAGACAGCTGAGCGCCAGGCCAGAGAACGCTGGCGACGAAGGCGGCGGCAGGCGGCAGCAGCCAGCGGAGGCCTGGACTAAGTCAAAGGCAGGCAGAGGGGTTCCCGGGGAGACAGTGGAGGGTCAGTGGAAGGGTAGGGAAGTCAGTGGAAGACACGGAAAGTGGGAACGCTGAAAACACTGTATATAGCCTATTATCCACTGGTAGGATTCACTTTTAGACCCACTCAATTAAACGACCTAAGTGTATCTAGCCCAGAATTCATAAAGAAAAACAAATCTTACAAAATTTCAGTTTAACCCCTCCCTGATCAACACATGGGCTATAGAATAGTTCAATGTTACTCAGCTGCGCTATTTCGGAAGTTTAAAAGGCTGACAACAACCACACCCAAGAGCAAGGATAACGGAAAAGGATAAGGGGGTAGTTTGGAATATTCTATCTTCGGCATCACATACAATGCGACTTTAACATACACACACGAAGAAAAAAAAATATATATAATGCTCACTAATCGCTGAGGGGGTTCATAAGGAAAACTAAACACATCGAGATTTTATGGTTGAACCCTTTCAATAGACAACAATTATTTTATCACATTCTTATAAAATCTATATCGAAAACGCATACGCATCCTACAAATGCACATAAAACAGCAAAATATTGTAATTACAGTCGCGGGCGAAAAGCCCAGAATCTTGTCACCTGCGAACCAGGAAGAGGCTGATCACAGTTCAGCGACAGCCTGAACTGAGACTGAGACAGACTGAGAATTTCGTGCAACCAGCACAACCCACACTGCTCTCTAGCGAGATGGGGTGGGTGAACAAGGAGGGGGGTTAAGCACTCACAACCGATTTGTCATGAGATGGGACACAGTGCACTCACCACAACAGTCTGGGCAGAACATCGAGACGAAGGTCCAGGCAGTTGCCATAACTCCCCCCCTGCACAATTTTGCCAGGGACAAGCATAGTACTGCCGTGGGATAAGTGTATGCTGCACACGAGACCTCAGTGTATCGTCTCACCCAAAAGACAAGCATCCACACCACCACTGAAGGTAGTAGTGTAGGGGGAGAAAATGCTGTCATGTGTTTACTCAGATCCTGTGGTTTCCCAGGAGGACGTGTGACCACCAGGACATCACTCTTGCTCCTGGGACTTCCTGGGGCTGTAGATGGCGCCACCTGGTGGGGGAGTCTTGCTGCTGTGGAGGTCAGTGGGAATGAGGTCCTCCTGTTTACTCAGGTCCTGTGGCTTCCCAGGAGGACGTGTGACCACCAGGACATCACTCTTGTTCCTGGGACTTCCTGGGGGTGGGTGGAGTCTGCTGCTGTTGAGGTCAGTGGGAATGTGTCGTGTCAGTTTGGTTCGCGTGTTTTGTCTTTCTCCAAAGATAGAACGTCAGTCTTGACTGATGGAGTCACTGATTTCTTTCTGTCTCTGCGTGTCTGCCTGTTTGTCAGTTGGTCTGTGTGTCTGTCTCTCTGTCTGTCTGTCAGTCAGTGTGTATGTCTGTGTGTCTGTCAATCAGTCAGCCTGTCTGTCAGTCTGTCTGTCTGTCTGTATGTATGTATGTATGTATGTATGCATGCGTCTTTGTCTGTCTGTCTCTTCGACTCTCATTTCTCTCTCTCCTCTCTCTCTCTCTCTCTCTCTCTCTCTCTCTCTCTCTCTCTCTCTCTCTCTCTCTCTCTCTCTCTCTCTCTCTTCGTTTTCCCGAAATCAGTCAATCTTGATAGACCATTGAGTTCTTTCCGTGTCCGTCTGTATATCCATATGTCTGTCTGTCTGTCTGTATGTATGAATGTATGTATGTCTGCATGTATGCATGGGTGCACGTATGCATCTGTCTGTCTGTCAGTCTCTCTCTCTCTCTCTCTCTCTCTCTCTCTCTCTCTCTCACACACACTCTCCCTCTCTCTCTCTCTGTTTCACACTCTCTCTTTGTTTCACACTCTCTGTCTCTGTCTCTCTCCCTCGGTTTCTTCTGCATGCCATCCAACTATGTGCATAACCGAAGGATAACTTTATCGCAAAATGTCACACGAACATGAAGGCAGAAATGTGAACAGGCAGCAAAATATCATGCCATAATAAATGGACAATTTGTTTAAAAGGAAAATGGGCTTTTCCTTTGCACCCCCTGTCTCTGTCTCTCTCTCACCCAGGGCTGGGTGAACTGCTTATATCATTTCCCCGGTAAAATAGGATTTCGTTTCGTTTCGTTTCGTTTCTCTCTCTCTCTCTCTCTCTCTCTCTCTGTGACAACAAAGATGAAAGTTAGAATTAATTTACTGTGCACAAGAAGCACTTTTGTTCAACAGGTTTAAGTTAGTACGTATTTTACATTCTGTTGTCGCTGCGTGATCACCATATTGTGTACTTTTGACCTCTTTTCTCTCTCTCTCTCTCTCTCTCTCTCTCTCTCTGTCTCTCTGTTTGTTGTTGTTGAAGTCTACCAGTATGCATTTTCTCTCTCTTCCCACATATCTCTTAAGGCCTCACCATGGCAACACCCCCTCATCCCCCCACGCCCCCCCCCACACACACACACCTCACCCACCCCCACCCCCTTTCCTCATCTCGTCAAGTCATCCCCAGCCCCCCAGAGTCCTGTTGACGTGACGGGTGGTCCGTCAGTTGACATGCCCTTGGCTATGGGCAGGGAGGGGTGGGGTGGGGGTGTGGGGAGGAGGAAGAGAGGGTAAAAGGGTGGAGAGGCGGGGGGTGGGGGTGGGGGGCTGGTGTCAAGGGAGTGATTGTGAACAGTGAGGGGAGCAAGCAAGGCACTGACTGAACTGTCCTGACCATCTGTACGGATGCTGATAGCTTCAGAGAAAGAGAACGGGGGGAAAGATGGGAGGGACGGGGATTTTTTTTTTTTTGGGGGGGGGGGAGAGGGGGGAAAGGGGGGGGGAGGGAGAGACAGACGGACAGAGAGAAAGGGACAGACAGACACCGAGAAAGACAGAGAGAATGAATGAATGAATGAATGAATCTTTATTTTCCAACTGTGAAGACATTAGCACTTTGGCCGACTTACACATCTGCCGTTGTTCTAAGAGACATACAAAGATATACGCATATAAATGTTGTTATATTTAATACATGTATAGTGTACAAGTATAACACAGCGTCAAACTGAGAGACACAACATCGCTCACATCAGAGAGGGGAAGAGAGAGGGGGAGAGAGAGACTGGGAGAGAGAGACAGAGAGAGACACAGAGAGAGAGAGAGACAGAGACAGACAGACAGACAGACAGACAGACCGACAGACCAACCGACAGAGACAGAGAGGGAAATACAGAGGTATAGAAAAACATTTCATTATCTGCACGCAGTCTCTGAAGGATGAATGCCATCGTTTCATTCCGACATTTGACCGTTATTGTGGAGTTTCAGAACCTTTATTGAACTCATTCGTTAACTTTCATATTTGTGTAATTTTTGCTTTGTCTGAGAATCCAAAAGTTAACAATAATGCATACGTTTGATTTTCTATCTTTGGCAGAAATGTTTTCATTAAAATTCTGAAGATATACACCAAGTAACAGTTGGCAATACAGCTTGTGAATGCACAAATGAAATTTGATTCAGGTTGCTAAATATGAAATAGTTATCTGGTATCCACCCGATGAATATGTTACAGCAGTGAAAGATGTTTCAAAGACTTCCATCAATGGTATTAGTACCAAGAAATCGACTGCATTGAACATGCCTTCCATACGTGTCTCAAAATAACCACTATTTGGAATCACAAAATTCAGTACATGTGTTCTTTCAAACTTGGACGTTCGTATTCCGGTGAACAAGAAGTGCTCCTTCTTGACTGATTGATTGATTGACATGGATACTTATATAGCGCCTATCCTCGGTCGGAGACCAAGCTCTAAGCGCTCTGCAAACACGGGGTCATTTGCATAACAGGCTGCCTACCTGGGTAGAGCCGACTGACGGCTGCCACTGGGCGCTCATCATTCGTTTCCTGTGTCATTCAATTAGATTTCAGGTATGCACACGTACACACTCAGAAAGACATATAACATTTTACTTGTATGACCGTTTTGTTTATTTACCCCGCCATGTAGGTAGCCATACTCCGTTTTCGGGGGTGTGCATACTGGAATGTTCTTGTTTCCATAACCCACCGAACGCTGACATGGATTACAGGATCTTTAACGTGCGTATTTGATCTTCTGCGTGCGTATACACACGAAAGGGGTTCAGGCACTAGCAGGTCTGCACATATGTTGACCTGGGAGACCGGAAAAATCTCCACCTTTTACCCACCTGTTGCCGTCACCGAGATTCGAACCCGGGACCCTTCTTCTTCTTACTGCTACTACTACTACTATTGTTATTATAGTATTGATGATGATGATGATGATGATGATTATCATCGTCCTCCTCCTCCTCCTCATCATCATCATCATCATCATCGTCATCATCATCATCATCATTATCTATTCATTTACCTTTAGTGGGGTGTGGTAGTGCGTTACCTAGCATATCATAGTGAATCACCAACTGGATGACAAAATATGTCTTTGCCTGTCTGTTAATGTTTGTCTGTATGCCACTGTCTGTCTGTCTGTCTGTCTCTGTCTGTCTGTGTCTGTCTGTGTCTCTCTCTCTCAAAATAGCACTTGCCTGCAAGTAAAAAAAAAAAAAAAAAAAACAAAAAAACCCACTCCATTCAGTGTTCAACTTGAGCTGTAAAGAACACTAGCCACACACCCCGTGGGAGAACGAGCACGTGTTTCTGATGCAGCGCTCTCTTCCGCTGACAACGAGGGTTTCTCCGACAGGAACGGGCGCGTGATGCCCGCAGTGCAGTCATCCATATGCGCTCGTTCCTTTACACCACCCCACTCACCCCCCCACCCCATCTCCCTCCCCTTACACACACACACACGCGCTTTTTTTTTCATTATCTGAATCAGTCCCTTGAGGTCCACTGTCATGCAACGTGGATGGGTGAGAAAACTGAGACGGTGATGGTGGTGGTGGTGGTGGTGATGGTGGTGGTGGTGGTGATGGTGGTGGTGGTGGTGGTGGTGGTGGTGGTGGTGGTGATGGTGTTGTTGTTGTTGTTGTTGTTGTTTGTGGTGGTGGTGGTGGTGGTGATGGTGGTGGTGATGGTGATGGTGATGGTGGTGGTGGTGATGGTGGGGTATAGCAGTAACAGTGTCAGGGAAGTCTTTTGTTGTGGGCCCTCAGGGTATGTAGAAACGACACTGGCTTTACTTCGCTGGCCTTCCGTTCTGGTTTCTGACAGAGCTAGAGAGAGAGAGGGGAGAGAGACACACACACACACACAGAGGAGAGAGAGACAGATGCAGAGACATAGACAGAGGCAGACAAGAGGGGACAGACAGAAAGAGGGACAAAAAAAAAAAAACAAGCACAGAGAGGGTGGAGAAAGGAGTCAGAGCGAGAGAGAGAGAAGATAGAGAGAAAGAAGGGGAGAGAGAGTGAGAGAGAGAGAGAGAGGACAGAGAGAAAGAAGGGGAGAGAGAGAGAAAAAGAAAGGGGAGAGAGAGAGAGAGAGAGAGAGGACAGAGAGAAAGAAGGGGAGAGAGTGAGAGAGAGAGAGGGGGGAGAGAGAGAAAGAAGGGGAGAGAGAGTGAGAGAGAGAGGACAGAGAGAAGGAAGGGGAGAGAGTGAGAGAGAGAAAAAAAGGAGAGAGAGAGAGAGGGGATAGAAAGAAGGGGAGAGAGAGTGAGAGAGAGAGGACAGAGAGAAAGAAGGGGGAGAGAGTGAGAGAGAGAGAAAAGAAGGGGGAGAGAGTGAGAGAGAGAGGACAGAGAGAAGAAGGGGAGAGAGAGTGAGAGAGAGAGAGGGGAGAGAAAGAATGGGAGAGAGAGTGAGAGAGAGAGGACAGAGAGAAGGAAGGGGAGACAGTGAGAGAGAGAGAGAAAGAAGGGGGAGAGAGAGTGAGAGAGAGAGAAAGAAGGGGAGAGAG
>NC_134899.1:52846535-52854035 GCF_041734735.1 Babylonia areolata | reverse complement strand
TGTATTGCTCTAATTACCTGACCAACACTGCAAGTGTCTGTATCCGGTTAACTCCGGGATATCAGGAAGCGTAGAGTACAGCCTTGTCACGCAGTCCCAAACCAAAATTGACCTCCATAGCATCATCGTCATCGGCATCCTCCTCCGTCATCATCATTAATGTAAACAATACAGTCTCAAAGTCTGTGGCCTTTCATGCCCTGCTCTCATGGTGACCTCAGTTTCGATACCCTTCCACTTCCGTGCTTGGGGTGAATCCTGTCAATGTCGTCAGTGTCGGCAGATTCATGGGGGGCTGTAGTTAGGGGGACGTGGTGGCGGTCTTCACTCTGGGAGGGACGCTCACTCAGTCTGACTCCGCGACTAAGCCATTATTGTCGTTAGTAGGGGTCTTAGTAGGTTGTGTCCTAAGTATGTTAAATCAGAACAGGCACCACTGAACACCACCAAAGTGATTCTGCAGCAGTGCAGAGTCTCCTCTGGTGTGTGGCCTCCTGGCGACCTAACTTCGATGGTTCCCTGCCGATGTTGGAACTGTGACGGACGAACCCGGGTGTGGCCGTGTGTGGGGGAATCTAAATGAGTGGCGTGGGAGTAATGCCACTGAAACGGTGCAGATGATGGGGCAGCCAAAAAAAAATCATAAAATACAACATATTGTTAAGATTAAAAAGGAAGATAAAAAAGGTCGACCATCCAACTTTCTACAGTCATTCAGAATTATAAGCTGTGGAACTAGCATCAGGGTAAGTGTTTTTTCGATAACTATAAGGCTCTCTCTCTCTCTCTCTCTCTCTCTCTCTCTCTCTCTCTCTCTCTCTCTCTCTCTCTCTCTCTCTCTCTCTCTCTCTCTCTCTCTCTCTCTCTCTCTCTCTCTCTCCTCTTTCAGCTCCAAACAATCGTTGTCACTTGCTACCAGAACACTCATCCCCAACAAAGCATTCCAGGTCAGGAATTACTTATTGTTGTGTTAGCTCCATAGTTCCTCTGGGGGTGTGAGACACACAGACACTCTCTGTTGACACAGGTCAAAGGTCTGTTCATGAAATACGTCCAAGCGAAAGACCACGACATGCCCCGACCCCCCACCACTTTCACCTGGATAAAAAACCCTGCTTATTTTCAAGACCTCTGTCTCTCTCTGTCTCTGTCCCTGTCTCTCCCTCTCCCCCCCCCTCTCTCTCTCTCTCTTGCCCCTCTCTCTCTATTTGTATGTGTGTCTCACGTAATCTATCATGTTTCTTATATAAAGCGTTCAAACTTAGAGAAATTCTAATATCGTAGTATTATGTCGTGAACGATTGTTTCTCATGTCAAGTGTTATTTTGTTGAAATCTGATTTTGTTCTTGAATGTTTTGTGATAGTATTTATTCACTCACCCCTTCATGAGGGACATGCCTGATGAATAAACCATTCACATCCGCTCTCTCTCTCTCTCTCTCTCTCTGAAAGGCTTACAAAATGTTGTTAGAATTAAAAGATAGAGGTAAGAAAAACTGGGTGTCAAATGTGAGAAATCTTTTGTATGAACTTGGGTTTGGTTATGTTTGGATGAATCAAATGTGTCGAAGATATAAATAGTTTTGTTCAAATAGTTCGCGAAAGAATGGTTGGCAAAATTGGAATTGTCATGTTCAGTAAAGTGAAAGATTTAATTTTTTACATAATGTTTTGTCATATACGTTGTTTGCCAACTTATATGTCTATGCATGCTGACAGACATTTGAAGCGCATAATGACAAAATTTAGGTTCGGTATTTCAAATATATTTGTCCATCATAATCGCTATCGACGGACATACGCTAGAAATTTGAAATGTCCGACGGGCGCAATAGCCGAGTTGTTAAAGTGTTGGACTGTCAATCTGAAGGTCCCGGGTTCGAATCACGGTAACGGTGCCTGGTGGGTGAAGGGTGGAGGTTTTTCCGATCTCCCAGGTCAACATATGTGCAGACCTGCTAGTGCCTGAACCCCCTTCGTGTGTATATGCAAGCAGAAGATCAAATACGAACGTTAAAGATCCTGTAATCCATGTCAGCGTTCGGTGGGTTATGGAAACAAGAACATACCCAGCATGCACCCCCCCGAAAACGGAGTATGGCTGCCTACATGGCGGGGTAAAAACGGTCATACACGTAAAAGCCCACTCGTGTGGATACGAGTGAACGTGGGAGTTGCAGCCCACGAGTGCAGAAGAAGAAGAAATGTCCAATATGTAAATCTTCAAAAGAAGACGAAATTCATTCTGTACTTTCTTGTTCTGGATTGAGTGATATTAGAGATCAGTTTATACCAGATAAAACAAAAGATCCATGTTTATTTAGATTGATTGTATTGTTGTCATCAACAAAAGAACGCATTATAAAGCAGTTGGTTGTTTATCACTACAAAGCATTTAAAATACGATGCGCATATGTAACAAACATTTGAATACGTTTTGGTTATGTTCATGTTCACCCCTTTCTGAGGGGCCATGGCCCTATGACTAAACCATCTCAATGTCAATCTCTCTCTCTCTCTCTCTCTCTCTCTCCCTCCCTCTCTCTCTCTCTCCCCCTCTCTCTCTCTCCCTCTCTCTCTCCCTCTTTATTTATACTTGTTTGCACAATGTTCATGTGAACCCCTTCACGTGGGGCTGAGGCCTATATGTGAATAAACCATTCCGTTCCGTTCCGTTCTCTCTCCCTCTCCCCTCTCCCTCTCCCCCTCTCTCTCTCTCTCCCTCTCTCTCCCTCTCGCGCGCGAGCGTCAGTGTGTGTATGCATGTGTGTGCACGGGTGTGGGTATGTGTGTGTGTGTGTGTGTGTGTGTGTGTGTGTGTGTGTGTGTGTGTGTGTGTGTGTGTGTGTGTGTTGGGGGGTGGGGATGGGGGCGAGTTGTTTTCTTCATTATGTATACCCTTCTGCATGAAAACCTTTTCCTTTCATTAAAATGTGTGCTATTTGTAATAGATGTAGATTAGCGAGGACAGATTGGAAGAATAGGCTATGCCTAAATTCTTAATCCTTGAATAAAAACGTTTTGAGTTCTGAGTTCTGAGTTCTCTCTCTCTCTCTCTCTCTCTCTCTCTCTCTCCCCTCTCGCCCTCTCTCCCTCTCTCCCTCTCTCTCTCCCTCTCCCTCTCTCCCTCTCTCTCCCCCCTCTCTCTCTCCCTCTCCCCCCCCTCTCTCTCTCTCTTCCCCCCTCTCTCTCTCCCCCTCTCTCTCCCCCCCTATCTCTCTCCCCTATCTCTCTCCCTCTCCCTATCTCCCTCTCTCTCTCTCCCCCTCTCTCTCTCTGTGTTCAGCATACAGCCCCATCATTAAGACAGTATCGATTGAAGGCAATCCGATCTGACTGTCTGCAGTGGCCAGCTATCTCCCTTCCTCTTTGACACCCTGTTTTTGTCTGTGTCACTTTCCTTCAAGGCTGGCCTCTGTCGTTCTCGTTATCTCTCTGTCTCCATGTCTGTCCCTGTGTCTGTCTGTCTGTCTCTGTCTGTCTGTCTCTGTCTCTCCCTCTCTCTCTCTCAAAATTATTCTTTCCGAGCTTGACATTGTGGTTTCGGATCATGTGCTGTTTAAAGTGCCTTCCCTGGGGAATTATTTCAGGTTGACTCCTGACTATTGCTGGCAGTAGCATTTTCATATATATATTCAAAATTCAAAAACTTTATTACTCAAGGATAAAGATTTTTAGGCATTACCTAGTCTTCCAGTCTGTACTTGTGACAACAAAAGCAGTAACGATAAGACACAACAATAATAGCAATAGTAAATACTACTACTACTACTATTAATGATAATGATAATTATAATGCTATTCAACGCACCATCATCATCATCAGTATAAAAATATAATGAAGGGAACACAGTCACACACTCACACCCACCCACCCACACATATAGACACACACCCTCATGCATATACCTATTTACACATTATACACACATGCATGCATAATTATGTGTACATGCATATACATGCATATGCATACATAAACATAATTAGGTATCAAATCATATTGTGTAGTACAATAGCAGATATTGAAAAAAGAAAAGAAAAAAATCAAGACGTAAAGTAGAGAGAGAGAGAGAGAGGGGGGGGGGGGGGGGGGGGAGAGGGAGAGAGAGAGGCAGAGAGAAGATGATGATGGTGATGCCGTTCGCGTACTGACAATAGAAGCATGTATATATTTTTGACTCACTTGTCTAAACAAAGTGAGTCTATGTTTTAATCCGGTGTTCGGTTGAGTGTGTGTCCGTGGTAAACTTTAACATTGCCATTTTCCCTGAAAATACTTTGTCAGTTGACACCAAATTAGGCATAAAAATAGGAAAAATTCAGTTCTTTCCAGTCATCTTGTTTAAAACAATATTGCACGTCTGGGATGGGCACAAAAAATAAAAAAGAAGCCAAATTATATGCAAACTGCATTTACTGTTATATTTATTATTATAAATTATTTGCAGATGTGTAAAAAAGGGAAATTAATCTGTCATTAATGCTAGGGGACTTAATTTGCTTTAAACTGATCTTTCTCGTCTTAAACATTACATTTTGAAATTATAATCAATACATAAAAATCTTGTGTGTTTTACTCTCAGTGTACAGGGCTTTCACTATGTTCATTCGCCCAAGTGGTCTTTTTCGGAAAATACTAAAATCGATACGACGAGTGGACTTTATAGATCTATTGGCTGAGCCCTTAAGGTCATGGGCAAAAATCAATTGCGTACACATATTTATACACATTCAAAGCGCGTGCTCATATTCTTCGCGAACGCGAACGACGCCATTTTGTTTCAAGTTGTTGACCTGCCCGTTCAATCCTATATTCAATGGACAATACACGATAACATGTGATGGAAAGTTGGAGAAGGAGACCGTTAAATATTTATTCAGAGAAAGATTTGTGAACGCTTCATCACTTACTGGATTATGCCCCAAACTGCCATAAAAATATCCACAGAATCAGTCGGAATTCACAGTTAAAAATAATAAACAATGTGAGTTAATACCCTTGAATTGACGAAACGTAAAAATTTCCAGTCTTGACTTTTCTCAAAATGAAGTCCTTTTCACTTCATAGGACGTTTAGAAGTACTTGTACTTGGCTCTACGTGTTATTAGTTTAACAAAATACTCAAGTTTCATATCAACTTTAAAACTATAAAACTAGAATGAACATAAAAGAGAAATTGAATCGACCGTGTCAACCGGGTGTAACTAAACTTGTACATCTATCTAGATCCAGAGAAGACGGCTAAATGTTGCGGTGTGATTGCGGCGATAGCCACGTCTCCTTTACCACAGACTTAAAAAGAATTTTTAATTGCCCTTAAAGATTTTTTGAATGCCCAAGATACACCAGAATAATATGATTTAAACAGCGTTCTCACCGCGAATACCGCAATCGATTTATCGCCCATTAAAAAGCATGTTTAAATATTATATTTTTGAACATCAGTTAAAGAGCCACGATAGTGTAATGGGTAGGACAGTTTCTTCTCACCCGAACACGCGGAGTTCGAATCTGCCGTTAGGACTTTTTTTTTTCCTTCTTTTTCGTTTAACCCGAAACTTTATAATAACAAATACAGAACACATCTTAACGATTAGATTTTTTTTTAAAGTGTATCACAAGTGACTCTTGAAGGCCTTGCCTCTCTTGTTTTTTCTTCTTCTTTGTTATCAGTACGCGCACAGCATCAACGATTCACAACAATATGTTATTGACAGGAGGCGGAAGAGACCGACAAACTATTTAACATAATATATGAATCCTTACATCATGTCCAGCCTTATCCCTCCAAGTCGCTATTTGAAGTCAATAGGTGAAGACAGGTGTGTGTGTGTGTGTGTGTGTGTGTGTGTGTGTGTGTGTGTGTTCAATATCGTTATGAAATCATTTACTAGTAATCCTCCATCATAATCAGGAGTGAAAAGATAATTAAAACTTAAAACTTGTGTTAGAGAGAGAGAGACAGAGAGACAGAGACAGACAGAGACAGAGAGAGACAGACAGAGAGACAGAGAGAGACAGAGAGAATGAGAGAGAGAGGGATAGAGAGTGCATGTCTGTGTGCATGTGCGTGTTCGTGTGTGTGTGTGTGTGTGTTGCGTTTCTATGTGTGTGTGTGTGTGGGTCTGTGTCTGTGTTGTGTGTCTGTGATTCTGTGTGTGTGTGTGTGTGTGTCTCTGTCTGCGTGCATTCGTGCTTCCGTGTGTGCGTGCATTCGCTTCCGTTTCGTAAACATATGCGCGATGTTGTTTCTCAGTTTGACGCTGCGTAATCCTTGTACATGTATACATGTATTGAATATGACTACATTTACTTGTGTATATGTTTGTGTGTGTCTTAGAACAACGGCAGATAAGTGAGGCAGCCAGTGTGTTAATATCTCCACCGTTGGAAGATAAAGATTCATTCATTCACTCATTCATTCACCCGTTCAATCTTAATCAAAAACATTCAACTCCTATTCCGATGATATTTACCTCAACCATTTTCGCCACTTCCATTAAATGCCGGTCGTTTATAACCATGTATTTTGATTTAAAACCCTCTTGGCCGAGAGAGTGGGGTTGTAACTTGGGCAAGACACTCTCCACTATATAGTCGAGACGACAGTTACCTCCCCTGCTGTTCGAATGGTCATTGTCGATCACAACTGACTATCATACAATTTGATTTAAATGACATACATGACCGGAAATCATTGACAAGGGACAGCTAAAACAATAAATCGTGAGGTACTTCGTAAGTTATTGTTTATCTTGAGTGGTGGTCTGGACGCTAGTCATTCGGACGAGACGATAAACCGAGGTCCCGTGTGTAGCACGAACGTAGCGCACGTAAAAGAACCCACGGCAGCAAAAGGGTTGTCCCTGGCAACATTATGTAGAAAAACCCACTTCGATAGGAAGACAAATATATATAATAAAAAAAAAAACTCTCTCTGTCTCTGTCTCTGTCTCTGTGCGTGTGTGTGTCTCTCTCTCATTATCCACCTATCCTAGTCTCTGTTTTCTCTGACAATCCCCCCCCCCCCACTCCCACCCTCCCACGCCTCTAAAGAAAGTTTGCTTCTGTCAGAATGTAAAGACAGACCAATAGCATTTTTCAAGCAAAACCTGTTTGAAAAGTAATAATAAATATTCCTGGTATTTCTCATTTTACAATGTTGCAGAACATGAAAAATATATTCCAACAGCGCTGAATAAATCACACTGGGATATTCTTGCTATATTTCGTGCAAGAACGTTGTAATATGAGATGGTTTTATGTTGGATGAGTTGAAGATGCACACCCTGTTTGTTTTGCATACAAATGCACGTGAAGATGAGATTCATTTCGTGTTTCACTGCACAGAATATTTGAACATTAGAAACACGTGTGCTTTCTTCACAATGCCTACAGCTGCACGACAAGATTTAGAAAGCATTCTTTCGTCTGAAAGAAAAGCAGATAGTCGGATATTTTCTTGGAAAACGTAAACTGAGCTGATTGATTCTTG
>NC_134899.1:52824035-52839035 GCF_041734735.1 Babylonia areolata | reverse complement strand
AAAAACAAAGACAGCTTGAGTATATCACCAATTTAGAAAATAAGATAACAACTTCATCCAATTTTGGAACAAAAGAATGGTGGAAACTTGTTAAGTCATTTTTGAGAAAGAAAGGTGTTGGGTCAGATGAAATTCCCCCTATTATATCTAATGGTATTGTCTATTATAAAAACAAAGATAAAGCTGATGTTTTTAACAACTTTTTCATTTCACAATCCACTCTTGAAGACAGCGAAAAAGATTTACCTGATATTCCATTCCTCGACTTAGAACTTACAGACATAGCGCTTACTACTTCTGATGTTGAAGGTGTTATTCTAAATCTAAATAAAAATAAAGCGGTAGGGCCAGATCTTGTACATAACAGATTGTTAATTGCCTCATTGCCAGCCATTCTAGACCCACTAACCAGGATTTTCAACAAAAGCCTTCATGAATCAAAATTTCCTCTGGTATGGAAAACAGCTCATGTAAATCCTCTGCATAAAAAAGCTTCGAAGGAACTTTGTAGTAATTACCGTCCAATCTCTTTGCTTAGCTGTGTTGGTAAAGTCCTTGAGAGATGCATCCATAAGCAAGTTTACAAGTTTTTTTCATCAAATCATATTTTATCTCCTTCCCAGTCAGGTTTTATTCCTGGTGATTCGACAGTAAATCAGTTGCTCTGTATTTATAATGACTTATGCTCATCTTTTGATAATGGAGTCACAACCCAGGCTGTGTACTTTGATATATCTAAAGCTTTTGATCGAGTTTGGCATAAGGGACTTCTTCTGAAGTTAAGAGCGAATGGCATACGAGGCAAATTACTTGACTGGTTTTCCGATTACCTCTCTAACCGTATCCAAGCAGTTGTTATAAAGAGTGATAAGTCTGATTACAAAGGAATACCCGCAGGTGTTCCTCAAGGCTCTGTACTTGGTCCACTATTATTCCTTATCTATATCAATGATATTGTATACGACATCCATTCAAACATTAAGCTATTTGCAGATGATACAAGTATGTCCTTAGCACTAAACAACCCAATCATCCGTGCACAAACACTCAATTCTGACTTAGAAAAGATAGATTCTTGGGCTAAGCGATGGAAAGTCAAATTTAATGAGGGGAAAACAGAGTTATTAAATTTTTCTCGAAACACTGACACAATTTTACCTCTTACTTTTGGCATCACACCATTACAAAGTACAGACACACATAAACATCTAGGCGTCATACTCCAAAACAACTGTAAATGGGAGGAACATATTAAAAGTATAATCAATGCTGTAACTATGTTGGTTTCTTGTCTTAAGACGTATAAGTACAAGTTAAATAGGAGAGCATTAGAAATCATGTACAAATCATTCATATTACCACATTTTGACTATGCTGATATTGTTTGGGATAATTGCACAGATGCACAATCAGATTCTCTGGAAAATTTACAGCTTGATGCATTAAGAACCATAACTGGAGCTGTTCGTGGGACAAGCCACCAAAAAATATACCAAGAATCAGGGTTCTGTACACTTAAGGAAAGAAGGAAAAGACACAAACTTGTGCATTATTTCAAGATGGTTAACGGTCTATGCCCTAACTACCTAAATGGTCTTGTTCCTGGTCTTGTTTCAGACAATAACTCTTACCATAGACGCAGGTCATTGGAACGCACCGTACCAAGATTTCACACCGAACTCTATCGGAAATCATTCATACCATCTACTACTTATCTCTGGAATTCTCTACCTGATTATGTTAAAACCAGCAATTCCTTAAGCCAGCTTAAACATTACCTATGTGCTAACGATGCTGTAGTGCCTAGCTATTATTACTATGGTAAACGGAAGGAACAAATCATTCACTGTCGACTTCGTCTAGGGATTAGTGACTTAAGAGAAGATATGTTCAACAGACATTTAATAAACGACCCACTTTGTGCTTGTGGCACTGCAAGCGAAACTGCTGAACATTATTTATTATTTTGTCAAGACTTTCATTTGGCTCGGGCAAACACAATCTTAAATTTATCTCCAAACTACATTCACGTTAAAATTCTGTTGCATGGAGATCCTGTTCTCCAAAATCATACAAATATATTCATATTTCAAACTGTCCACCAGTTTATCTCCGATTCAAATAGATTTTAGCTTAGAAAGTATTGTGAAGAAAGAGTACAACATGATTCTATTAGTAAAATATATGTTGAATTTTTTTGACTGACCAAATATTCAAGGTGAATGGATTGGCCAATGATCTGTTAGAATTTCTCCTCTCCCCTCTGTTCCCCCTCCTCCACCACCTTACCCTCCATTCTTCTAAATTTTCTTCTTCTTCTTCGTGTTTTTCTTCTATTAGGCCAATTACTTTGGTGATAATAAATTTAATCTCATGTTAATATTGATATTAGCATTATTTTACTATATTATGTACTGTTTGTTTATTTGTTTTATTTCATTATTACATTACTTACTGTTTATGCATGTTATTTCATACAAGTCATAATATGATTCATCTGCCGTCATGATAAAATTGAAGTGCAACGTTGTGAGCACAGTATAAGCTTTAAGCTTGTTGATGCTCTTTTGTCAATCAATGCATTGTAATCATGTGTATTGTTGAATAATTAAAGTTTATTTAAACCAACTCTGTCATGGTGTGCTTATAGCCATCCGCGTTTAACATCACCATCATCCAGGCTTATACACCAACGAGCGATTATGATGACGAGGCTGTGGAAGATTTCTACGAACAAGCACAAGACGTTTTGGATCAACCTCCCAAGATGCACATCGTCATTGTGCAAGGGGACTGGAACGCCAAGGTAGGGGAGGATGCTTACAACAACTGGAAGGCAACTGCGGACTTTCCTGAAATGCCGAGTCAAACAACAAGGATGCTTACAACAACTGGAAGGCAACTGCCGACTGTCCTGAAATGCAGAGTCAAACAACAAAGGCTCCTGAAATTTGCCAGATACAACGACCTTGTTATGGCCAACACGACAGGCCTGCACAAAGCATTCAGGAAGTGGACTTGGCACCATCCAGACGGAGAGCACTACAGCCACATTGGCTACATCATGGCATTCCGACCTCATCTGAAGATTATCAAAAGCAGGGCCACACAAGAATGACCTCGACTAGCAGAGGCCTTCTAAGGTATGACAGGAGGTAGACTTGCTTCCCTCATCATCTTCAACGCTGACCCTGACACAGATATGGATACGTTGATCGACATCTACAAAACTGCAGTGACCAAAACAGCCAGTGAGATTCTTGGCAAACATCGACCAGCAGAGAAGCACCGGGTCACGGCAGATGTTCTGGACTTATGTGACAAAAGAAGGGAGCTTAAGGAAAAGAAAAATGAGGTAGATAGGGAGAAACTGTACAGAGCTGTCAACCAGGAGAACAAGAAACCCGTGAAAAGAGAAGGAGAGAAATGGACTGAAGAGCAGTGCCAAGGCATTGAAGACAGCATGAAAGCTAACAACAGCAACAAAAAACGTACACGCTTGTGAAAGATCTGACAAGCACCAAACAACGGCGTTGCAGACTTATCCAAGACAAAGCAGGGAACTGCTTGACGGAGGAGCAGGATATCCTGAACAGGTAGACTGAATACAGCTCAGAGAGTATAGCCACAGAGCCACAGGGATTCCAGAAGTACTGAATGTCCCTCCAACAAATGACAGCGACGAGTACCCCATCCTCCGAGAAGAAGGCGAGGCAGCAGTGAAAGCACTGAAGTTTGGAAAGTCGCCAGGAGTGGACAACATTCCAGAATAAATTTGACAGACATGGAAGGGGTGGGGAAGCCATGGTCAGCGCCCTCACCACAACCTGCAACAAGATCTGGCAGACTGGAGAATGGCTGACACCATGGACCCAGTCTATTGTCATCACTCTTCCGAAGAAAGGCAATCTACAACAATGCCAAAACTATCGCACCATCAGCCTGATAAGCCATCCCAGCAAAGTTATGTTGAAGATCACTCTGGACAAGCAGAGAAGATCATCACAGAACAGGCAGGCCAGATTCAGACCAGGACGCAGCACAAACAGAACAAATCTTCAACGTCACCATACTGTGTGAGAGGTGCTTTCAATGCCAGTGTGATCTCTACTACGTCTAAGTGGATTTTAAGAAGGCCTTCGAAAGGATTTGGCATGAAGTCTTATGGGCAACTATGAAGCTGTACAACATCAGCGCCAACCTGATCAATGTGATACAGTGTGTGTATGCAAAGGCCAGCAGTGCAGTCCACTTCATTGGCAGCATTTGAAACTGGTTCAGAATAACTGTCGGAGTTAGACAAGGCTGTTTACTATCTCCCACACTCTTCAACATCTTCCTGGAGAGGATCCTGACTGATGCACACCACGAAGGAAGTCAGCACGGTGGTAGGATACTCATCAACCTGCGTTTTGTCGATGGCACTGACGGATTGGCAGGGAATGATGATGAACTCGAGAATCTGGTGGAATGCCTTGACAAAACATCTGCAGCATATGGCATGGAGATCAGCGGAAAGAAAACGAAGCTGATGACCAACAACACCGAAGGCATCAGCACTAACATCAGAGTCAACCGTGAAAAACTGGAATCCGTCCAAAGCTTCAAGTATCTCGGAGCAGTCGTTTCGGACGAATGATCCAAGCCATAAATGCTCTCCATGATCGCTCAGACATAAACGGTGCTGACACAACTGAGGCCGATCTGGAATGACTGCAACACCACGCTCAGCTCAAAGATCAGACTGATGCGCTCCCTCGTCATTTCCATATTTCTGTATGTCTGCGAGATTTGGACATTGACATCCGATCTGGAAAATAAGATACAGGCTTTAGAGATGAGATGCTTCCGGAAGATTCTTGGCATCAAATACAGGGAGCACATCACAAACGATGAAGTGCCTGGGAGAGTCAAGCAAGCTGTTGGGCCACGTGATGATCCACTGCCGTCTGTGAAGAAAATGACATTGAAGTGGTATGACCACGTTTTACGTTCATCAGGACTGGCCAAGACCTTCCTGCAGGGAACAGTGCAGGGAGCAAGGAGGGGAGGCAGGCAGAAGAGATGGGAGAGCAATATCTCACAGTGGACAGGTCTGACTCTTGAGTGAGAGAGTCGGGACAGACATCAGTGAGGGATGGAGGAAGTTAGTTGCCAAATGTGTGGTGTCTCCAAGGTCTACGAGACTTCGGGATATATATATATATATATATATATATATATATATATATATAAAACAAAGTTGAAAAACACCTATTTTGTTAATTAAACAAAAAAATAAAATCTGAATTTTCGCTGCCACCCGCCAGCTTGGTCACAGACTACACTTATAACAGGTGACGTAATGCTATTTTTTACGTCGTCTTTCTGACCTTACATGACGTCTTCTACTACATAAAGTTATCATGTTCTAAATGTTCCTTCAATTGTCTATGTACACATCACTCTTTTTCACTCTCTCTCTCTCTCTCTGTATCTCAGTGATCGTGTGTAACCACCACCACGACAAACCGGACTGGCAACTCCACGAATCAGAGTTCACAATGAAAACCTATACATATACATATATACATATACATGTACAGAGAGTGAGAGGGAGAGAGAGAGGTCTTCTGACTGCATCCATTGCTTTTTTATGTATGAGATCCAACGGTTTCATATTTGTTGAAAATGTGTACATTGCACTGCCATGTAATGTACCAATATTGGATTACAGACAGCACTGTATGCTGAATTCTGTCAGCTCGTTTTAACGTCAGTGTGGGACTCCAACCATTTTAGAAGTTTAGCCTCATTAGATATTCTCCACTTTTCTGCCAGTGTGTTAAACGTATACATGAATGGATTGACTGCGGAATTTAAAGGCAATATGAAGATTGCCAAAGCTATATTCACTTCTCCAGGAATCGGAGTGCCAGTTGATGCCAACATTCCGCAAATGCCAATGGGAAACCAGCACAGGAAATCAGTAACAGCAACTGTCAGCAACCGCTGAGCTATGGTCATATCCTTTGACATTTTCGTTGTGTTGCTTTTCATGGCGTTCTTTTGAACAGACCAGTAGATAGCAGCCTGCCCAGTGGAGATAAACACAAACAGAACAGAATTCAGAATGATGAACACACCAAAGGCATAAAGCTTACCTTTAAACTCTCGTCTCATAACTGGCAGGGGGATACAGATATCTGTCTGGCTGTAGAAGGTCCAGTCCGGTGTCACCGGAAGCAGCGGGAACAGGGCCAGAAGCCAACCAACTAACCAAGTCAGAAGGCAGGCCACTGCCGCTGACTGTCTCTCAAACCGCAGCCTGCTGAATGGAAAGTGAAGAACAATGAAACGGTCCAGTGTGATGAGCCAGATGACCAGAGCTGACACCTCGCTGGACAACAGTGACAGAAAACCAGCCACCTTACAGGTCGCACTGCTTTTCCATGCGTCGTCATAATACAGATACCTGCCACGGTATCGTTCGTCGGCTGCTCCAACGATAGCAATGTATACCCCCATCAGAAAGTCCGCCATGGTGAGGTTGATGACAAACACGCTGAATCCACTTGACGTGGACATTCCCTTTGAAAACATACGTGTGCAGAAGCAGAAAGCATTACCACTCACTGACAGGGAGGCAACCAGCCATAAAAACCCGCGGTACACCCAGGACTGCAGTAAGTCCTCACACGATGATATTTCGTTTTCTGGAGCATGACAGGACGACGCGTCAATAGTGTAAGGCAGTATCTGACGGCAACAGAGCTTAAAGTTTTGTGTGATTATAGTCTGAAGTTTGAAAAGGCCTTTGAAAATGTCAGGTGGAAACGTTTTCAATGGGCTACCGTCCAAATGCAGCTCAGTCATATTGGGCGTGGACTGGAATGCACAGGGACGGATGGTATGGATGGAAGTGAAAGTTAAGTTCAGTTTCTGTATTCCAGGAAAACCTGAAAAGACACCAGCCTCTAACACCGTGAGAGAAGTGTGTGACAGATCCATCACCGTCAGTGTGTGTCGCTGGGTGACAGAGGGGGAGGCGGTGTGCAGAGAGACAAGAGGGTTGTTGCACAGGAACAGTTCCCCAAGATTTTCTAAGCCAAGAAAACACGTCAAGTTGATATGGTGGAACTCGTTGTGACTGATATCAAGAATCCTCAAATTCAGTATGTGCAGATCAGGCAACAGAGTTAAAGAACAATTGGCCAGAATCAAGTGGAAAAGAAGCACATGACTGTTCACGTCAGACAGCGTCATGCCGGAGCCTGACGCATCCAGGTAACGAAGCTGGGGAAACAGGGTGCCAGAGAAGGGCTGAAAACACAGAAACGTGTGACCCTGACACAGGCAGTCTTCAGGACAGGTGTCATTACATCGTAACTCGTCATCATGCATTGGGCAGTGAGGCCAGCCATCACACACGTGGTCACTGTCCACACATACTGCAGACACCCTGCACCTGAAAAATCCTGGACACGTCAGTTCATGACATCCGTCTTCGTCCTGGTGGCCATAGCAGTCATACATTCCATTGCATCTCGTGTAGACCGGCAGGCAGTCATTGAACTCACCAGGACACCGATAGTGACTCACAGGGCATGAGTCATTAGCATTCATTTGTTGTGAGACAAATTTGTTCACTCCATTGAAGTAGATGAGAAGAGGAGAGGGCTTAGGGTAGTGTTCAATGGCCGACGCTTTGAATAAATCACATTTTTGTTCATCCGATTTGTCCAGACAGTGGAACATGTGGTCACAAGTCTTGCTGTAGGGTAGACACTGGCCATTTGTGCAGGTAAATGCATTGACACACAGAGGATGATTACAAACTGACTCATCACTTTTGTCCAGACAATCCGGAATGAAGTCACAAACCAAAGTGAATGATATCGTGGTCACTCCGTCACCACATGTAAATGTGGGAATGAAGTCAGTATGGCGATCTACTGAATGAACCGTCCTTAAGTCTGACAGTTCAGCAGAGACATTGCAATATGCGAAATCTTCCCCGCATACATTGTATTGGTTAGATCCACACAACAAAAACGTATGTGTCACATGACCAGCACTACACTGTGTCATTTGTCTTTGTCCTGTAAGCCAGGTGTGTGTACTGGTCATCACTATTCCTTCCAAGTGATTTGGGTCAGTCTGGTTTGACCTGAACTCACAAACTAACCCATACTCTTTCCAACTCCTCTTACCAGAGCACTCTAAACTGCTGAGCATTGACGATGTGGATAAACTCACATAGCAGACCTTCAGTGCAAAGTAATTAACAGAACAGCGGAAATGGTGGTACAGCACAGAACGACCGTCCAGAATTTCATGTCTGTACATGGACGGCGTTGCCATGTCGTGGGAGTGAAAGCCGGCCCACAGGCCCCGCAGCCTTTCCCGGTGCATGGCTGTGAGGTCAAGCAGCTGGCGGTACCAGTCCGAGGCACACTTGGGAAAACTGAACCTGCCCCCTAGTGATCTGCAGTAGTCCTCGCCGTACATCAACACGTCACTTTTCTCATCTCGAGGTCCATCCAGACCCTTGACAAACTGATAGCAGCTGTCACAAAATGCCACCCGTCCCTGGCAGTCCGCACTGCTGAAGGGGCAGTGTTCTGTTTCGTCCCGTCCATCTCCACACTCTGGCCTGTGGTTACAAGCCACGTGGACATGGAAGCTGGCGTAGTGACCCACTGAGCAGTTCCACAAACCGCTGGGCAGCTTTTGAGGCGCCTCTCCCGCGGAGTAAAAAGAAAAGAGAAGTCGAAAGGACTGTCCCGAGTAAAGACGCTCAGTGCGCAAAGTCATTCCGGTGGCCGGGAAGACTTGGGCAAAGTCCGACCTGAAGTCCGTTCCCCTGAATTCATCTCTGGACCAGACGAGAATCGGATCGCCGGACACTGCTCCATGACGGAAAAGCTTGACCACGGCGCGTTTTTTTCTTTTGAAACTGACCATGACTGTGCTTCCCTCTGGAACAGAAACGCTTCTCTCACGTGCAGGAGAAATGGGTGAAGGTGCTTCCTCCTCAAGGCTGATGTACCCCGATGATGGTGACGTCATTACCAGCCTCAGGCCGTCTGACTCGTTGTGTCCTTTTGGTCCACAAACAGGAAAGGGGATGGTTGTCCGGTAAAACAGGTCAGGGGATGGTTGTCCGGTAAAACAGGTCAGGGAATGGTTGTCCTTTAAAACAGGTCAGGGAATGGTTGTCCAATAAAACAGGTCAGAAAATGGTTGTCCATTAAAACAGGTCAGGGAACGGTTGTCCTTTAAAACAGGTCAGGGAACGGTTGTCCGGTAAAACAGGTCAGGGAACGGTTGTCCTTTAAAACAGGTCAGGGAACGGTTGTCCTTTAAAACAGGTCAGGGAACGGTTGTCCATTGAAACAGGTCAGGAAATGGTTGTCCATTGAAACAGGTCAGGGAATGGTTGTCCTTTAAAACAGGTCAGGGAATGGTTGTCCTTTAAAACAGGTCAGGAAATGGTTGTCCTTTAAAACAGGTCAGGGAATGGTTGTCCTTTAAAACAGGTCAGGGAATGGTTGTCCTTTAAAACAGGTCAGAGAACGGTTGTCCATTGAGACAGGTCAGGGAATGGTTGTCCATTAAAACAGGTCAGGGAATGGTTGTCCGGTAAAACAGGTCAGGGAATGGTTGTCCATTAAAACAGGTCAGGGAATGGTTGTCCTTTAAAACAGGTCAGGGAATGGTTGTCCTTTAAAACAGGTCAGGGAATGGTTGTCCATTGAAACAGGTCAGGAAATGGTTGTCCATTAAAACAGGTCAGGGAATGGTTGTCCTTTAAAACACGTCGGGGAATGGTTGTCCTTTAAAACACGTCGGGGAATAGTTGTCCAGTAAAACAGGTCAGGAAACAGTTGTCCAGTAAAACATGTTCGGGAATGGTTGTCCAATAAAACAGGTCAGGAAACAGTTGTCCAGTAAAACATGTTCGGGAATGGTTGTCCAATAAAACAAGTAAGGGAATAGTTGTCCAATAAAATGGTGATGAAATGGTTGTCCAATAAATCAGATAAGGAGGTAGTTGTCCAATAAAGTAGGTAAGGGAATTGTTATCCAATAAAACAGGTAAGGGAATGGTTGTCCTATAAAACGGTATTTGGGTAAAACAGTCAAGTAATTTGTCTACAAAGCAATTTGGCTATAAACAGAGTAGCCAATCAATCTTACAAACAATTGAATAAACATTCTGCCGTATGACTATTTGTATTTGTATTTCTTTTTATCACAACAGATTTCTCTGTGTGAAATTCGGGCTGCTCTCCCCAGGGAGAACGCGTCGCAAAACTACAGCGCCACCCTTTTTCAATTTTTTTTTTTTCCCTGCGTGCAGTTTTATTTGTTTTCCCTATCGAAGAGGATTTTTCTTCAGAAGTTTGCCAGGAACAACCCTTTTGTTGCCGTGGGTTCTTTTACGTGCGCTGAGTGGATGCTGCACACGGGAAATCGGTTTATCGTCTCATCCGAATGACTAGCGCCCAGACCACCACTCAAGGTCTAGTGGAGGGGGAGAAAATATCAGCGGCTGAGCCGTGATTCGAACCAGTGCGTTTGGATTGTCTCGCTTCCTAGGCGGACGCGTTACCTCTAGGCCATCACTCCACTCTGTGTCCACAATGTCGCATACCGAGGATCAATCCAGCTGAATGGTTATTAACAAAAGCTGAAGCTGCTGTTTGTGTTGTCACTATTATCATGTGCCAGAGAGAGAAAAAATCAGAGACAAATTTTACATTGTTCACTGTCATTGTCCTACAGGAATGCAGTTTTAGGTGCTTCCTTTTATGTGAGATAAATTTCATTTAAGACGCTATGCACTTGAACGGAGATCACGGACAATTTAGTGCACATAACAGAATACATGGAATTGGGAGTTTTAGTGCTGAACCTTGATCATAAACATGAACAAATACAGTAACGGTTGCTGAAAGGTGTACCGTTTGACACAGCAACCACTCCCGTATTTCATATCACCAATTTTCCACTGTGTGTGTGTGTGTGTGTGTGTGTGTGTGTGTGTGTGTGTGTGTGTGTGGTGTGTGTGTGTGTGTGTACTGGGATCTGATCTTTCCTTGGGTAGACGTATTGATTTCCTTGTGGTGATGCCGTAACTCCACGGCAAACTGCACACCACCCACACCTAACCGGCAAGGCAACACGCGCACTGCTGTCTCCTTGCTCCTATCCAGGCGTGGTTGGTGCTCGACCATATGCGCGTCAGATTGCTGCAATGTTTGCAGGAGAAGACAGCAGCCATCGTTGTTAACGGATCCCCAGGAGAACATCATGATCGTAAGTCTCGTTTCAAAAACAGTTACCCTGGCCCCGTGTAAGCGAAAGTATCAGCGCCAAGTCCTGTTCTATATCTTTCGCGTTTGTTACCAGAAAACTGACTTGACTGAAGTTAAGTTTTATTCGTTCCATCGCCAACCAAGTAGCGTTTGCTTTAAGTGTTTAGTCTGTTTGTTGTTTTTAAAACAACAGTGATGAAAATGAACCCAGTGGCCCTTTTGCGCTTTCTTTGTCTGTCTCTGTCTCTGTCTTTGTCTGTCTGTCTATATGTCTGTCTGTCTATATGTCTGTCGTCTGTCTACATGTCTGTCTGTCTGTCTACATGTCTGTCTGTCTCCCTCTTTCCCTCAGTTTCATGCTGAGTTATACTTGTACATTATACTTGTATTGAGTATAATAACATTGAGAATTATGTGTTTATGATTGTGTGTCTCTTAGAACAACGGCAGATATGTAAGTCGGCCAAAGTCCTAACATCTTGACCGTTGAAAAATAAAGATTCATTTATTCATTTACTCTCTCTCTCTCTCTCTCTCTCACACACACACACACACACACACACACACACACACACACACACACACACACACACACACACACACACACACACACACACACACACACACACACACACACACACACACACACACACACACACACACACACCATCAGAATCGCTTGTTGTTCACGAATACCAGTCATTCGTGTTACTAAACGTAGACGAACATCTACCTGCCTCATAAATGGCGAAACCGTTGATGTGTTATGTATGATCCCAGCATTTGTCTACATGATTATGGTCGAACTGGCCATAGATTAATGCCAGCACGGAACGGAGCGATATATGTGTGTGCATTGCTTTGCAATACCATTTGGTGACATGACGGTACTGGTTGAAATTTTATCAGTCACAGTAACTCCTCCTCACCCGCCTTCATCCACTCCACCTCCACCATCACACGCTGACAATGTTCTGTGGCTCAATGCCGATGTACAGTAGAATGTTTGAGTTCGAGTTCGAGGTCTACCTAGACTGGGTCTTGCAGGAGTAATGAGCAACAGACTGCATTGTGTGACCCATCCGAGATGGTTAAACAAGAAAGAAAACAAAATCGATAAAGCTTTTAACCGCTTGACTGCTGAACTTGGGTGAAACGAGATCAACGTGGCATATGCATTTGAAGTACACTTACTACATTCTGTGCACTTGCCAATGGCATAACTGGTTTTGCTGGACAAAAATTAAGCAATCCTCCAAAACGAACAAGTCAGTGGTGACTGACATCCTCACCTGTAAGCCCTGTCCGATCTCCGTGAGTTGACAGCCCTTCATTGACATCCTGACCAGTAAGCTCTGTCATATCTCTGTGAGGTGGCAGCCCTTCATTGACATCCTGACCTGTACGCTCTGCCCTATCTCTGTGAGGTGGCAGCCCTTCACTGACATCCTGACCTGTACGCTCTGCCCGATCTCTGTGAAGTGACATCCCTTCAGTGACATCCTGACCTGTAAGCTCTGTCATATCTCTGTGAGGTGGCAGCCCTTCACTGACATCCTGACCTGTACGCTCTGCCCGATCTCTGTGAAGTGACATCCCTTCACTGACATCCTGACCTGTAAGCTCTGTCCTATCTCTGTGAGGTGGCAGCCCTTCATTGACATCCTGACCAGTAAGCTCTGTCATATCTCTGTGAGGTGGCAGCCCTTCATTGACATCCTGACCTGTAAGCTCTGCCCTATCTCTGTGAGGTGACAGCCCTTCACTGACATCCTGACCTGTAAGCTTTGTCCTATCTCTGTGAGGTGGCAGCCCTTCACTGACATCCTGACCTGTAAGCTCTGTCCTATCTCTGTGAGGTGGCAGCCCTTCACTGACATCCTGACCTGTAAGCTCTGTCCTATCTCTGTGAGGTGACAGCCCTTCACTAACATCCTGACCTGTAAGCTCTGTCCTATCTCTGTGAGGTGGCAGCCCTTCACTGACATCCTGACCTGTACGCTCTGCCCGATCTCTGTGAAGTGACATCCCTTCAGTGACATCCTGACCTGTAAGCTCTGTCCTATCTCGGTGAGGTGACAACCCTTCACTGAATCCTTACCTGTAAGCTCTGTCCTATCTCCGTGAGGTGACAGCCCTTCACTGACATCATGACCTGTAAGCTCTGCCCTATCTCGGTGAGGTGACAGCCCTTCACTAACATCCTGACCTGTAAGCTCTGTCCTATCTCTGTGAGGTGGCAGCCCTTCACTGACATCCTGACCTGTAAGCTCTGTCATATCTCTGTGAGGTGACAACCCTTCACTGACATCCTGACCTGTAAGCTCTGTCCTATCTCCGTGAGGTGACAGCCCTTCACTGACGAACAAGCATACTGGTCAGGAATAGTCAAGGGTTGGGGTGGGAGGACAAAATGATGACAATCAGTCAGCACAGAGTCAGGCAGGAAGGCAAAGATGTGAGGGTGCCCAACGTCCCGAGAGCAGAGCAGCTCTGCAGCTTAGAAGAGGGAGGTGGGAGTGGGGGTGCGGGTGGGGCTGGGGGTGGGAGCGGCCTTCTTTATGGGATGGGAGTCGACCGTTGAACCTACAGGTCCAGACACCAGGACCGCTGAGAATGTGGCGCGCATTTATTTTATTTATTTCGGGGAGAAACCAAGACAAATGTTCAGAGGGTCATTCTGGGGCAGAGCTACAATGACTCTGCCCTGTGCTCCCCCCCCTCCCCGCACCCCGACCCCCCACACCCCAGCCTCCAGCCCCCCCCCCTTCCCACGCCCCCACCCCTGCCCCCCACCAAAAAAAAAAAAGACGTTAATGGAATAGCTTCAGGGCCAGTAGTATTGCCCGAAAACGACTCTCCATGGAGTTATTTAGAGCTGGCCCTAAATAATATCGGTAATTACATTAATGATACGGAAACTCCGTGCTCTAAACTTACTAATGATTCCGTCATACACAAGTATATTTATATGACAAAAAGGAAACTGGGCACTCAAGAAGCCATCAGTTTCATTGGCATCATCATTCATCGCCGATTGCATGGATTTATATATATATATATACATACATATATATATATATATATATATATATATATATATAAACAACAACGCAGCAGAATACAGCTCAGCTCAGTATCGGGTAGAGAGTAGCAGACTACTGCTACTACAATACTACTACTATCCATCATAGCGCTATTCCTCTGTCAGTACCAAACTCTACCCGTTTTACAAACACAAAGTCATGAGCACAACAGGCTGTCTTTCTGGCAGAGTCGACCGATAGCTGATTTCAGTAGAGTTCAAAACAGTGAACAACACATTGCCTGAAAACAGATATATGAGTAGGGATAACCGCCAGGCCGTTTGAACTGATGTGGTGTCATATTGACTCAAAGACGAACGCATGGAGGCTCAATAGTGTACTGGGTTCTTTTCGATCAATAAGTAGTTCTTCGTTCAGTTCTGTTCCACTGGCTGCCATGCCGACATTATGCCAGAGTCTTGGATACCGACGTGGAAACCGCGCCCTTCCTCTCGCAAAGTTGGATGTAATTCACCAAAACATGCAAAGGGAAAGACTTCGGTCACACAGTTCTATGGACCGAGACAAACATTCAGAATAATCGTTCTACTTTCAACTTTGCGTTAGCCTTCTAAAAACGGAACATGGCTCATTTTTCGTTTGTTTGTTTT
>NC_134899.1:52809035-52816535 GCF_041734735.1 Babylonia areolata | reverse complement strand
TTCTGGTTTTCGCTCACAACGCCAAGGAAAGGCCTAAATCTATACTCTGAACACAGGTTTGAGAGCTGATGATGATACTATCGCTTATCACCAGTGTGCATTATTTTGAGGCGTGTTGACGAGTTTTGCTACAAAGTGGTCTTCAGTATTATACATAAATATATATAATACAGTATTATACATATATATATATAATAAGATATATGTTCACACACACACACACACACACATACACACACACACACACACACACACACACACACACACACACACACACATATATATATATATATATATAGATAGATAGATATATATATATATATATATATATAGAGAGAGAGAGAGAGAGAGAGAGAGAGAGAGAGAGAGAGAGAACGAAACGAAATGTTTTATTCAAATAAAGGCCATACCCCTTAATGAAGAGGTGTGACACATGTACATTGAAATATAGGAATCATAACAGTCATACTGAATACAACAGTAACATGCTTTGTATACCATAAATTGCTCACAATCAAAGTCTTAACTACTACAACAGCAATATACCACACATGTCATATAGTACACTTACAAAATAAACAAACAAACAAAACCAACGACAACAACCACAAAACAAACAAACAACTACGATAGTATAGCCTTCAACCTTTTCAAAGATTTGTAAATATAGACTGCAAGCCCACCAAGGGCAGTTTCCTTTCTGGATGATAACAATAAGTTCAATCTAAAACTACAAGGGCTGTTATAATATTTGGGTTCAATTAACTGGAGAGAGAGAGAGAGAGAGAGGGGGGGGGGGATGCTACTCGACAGTTCATCTCTGCAGATATCGTGGATCATAGGAACAGACACAACATCAAACGGAATGCTTCAACTGGTTCCCAGGATGTCAGTCACATCTGCCCAGCTGAAGGCAGCCCCGTGAATCACACCAACACCAACACCAACACCAACGTCGACGTCGCAGTTGTCGTACCGCTCAATATATCAACCTGGGATGATGTGAACAGCTTTCAACGTTTCACTTCAGGCAAGGTGGTGAGGTATGCAATGTGCGATAACATCTCCACTGTCTGTCAGGTGCGAGTCAAGATGCAGGATTCACGTCCACGATTTCATGTTGAACGGCTCTCACCCTGCTGTGCTTCTGTCCAGTCATCTCAGCTTCAACGTGGTCCTTGCCGTCAGCCTAACCAGAATCCACATGGGTTGAATGTCGAGTCCTACACACACATCAAGCCGTGTTTCAATTCTTTCTTGTCAAACAATACGTTTCCTGCGTCGCTTTGCCGTGGTCTTTGGTTTGAAGAATTAGTTTTACATTTATATAAAACCTCTTACAGACTAATCAATATCAACAACTCTTTCATTCTGATTGACACGAGACCAGTGACTAAGAAAGACGTTTTTATTACAAGATATATATCTGCTCATTCTGGGTATGTCATCATGCCTTTCAGATCGAAAAGAAGCGCTAAGAAAGAATTGAGACTGCCCCGTGTGAGCGCCATCTTGATAAGCTTTATGCAGGTGTCGGCACCTCCGGTTTGTTCTGGTGCCTGGGAGATGAAGGTTATTTACAGGAAAAGAAACACGTCTCACCAAAGTGTTGCACGTGTGTGTGTTAACCCCTTTGCTCCAGCCTCTGTCTTCGTCACATCGTGTCTTCACATAGAGTTGGATTCCAGGCATGCTGTCTCCTTCCTGAAGATATATTTTGCCGTGTTACCGATGGCTGACCAGCCACAAAAACTGCCCAGTGGTCTGTTCAACTGCTCAGCAGGACAGTACCCCAAATTCCAAAGACACCTGCAGTGCAATCAGAAAAGAGAGTGTGAGGATGGCCGTGATGAGATGGACAACTGTTCCTTCAGTAGTGGGGAGTGCCGGGGACTGGTGGCGTCACGTGACAAATGTCTTTACCTGGTGACAACAAAGCAGCCTTTCCCCGTTCCGATACTAGCCTTTTATTGCCAAGCGGCGAATGGAACTCTGGCTTCGATCAAATCCAGACAGGAAGTTGAGGACTCCGTTCGTATTTTCAAAATGTTCCGTTCCTATCGCGTTGCTGTGGGCTACAGCTCAGGGTGGAACAGGGATGTGTTTATGTACAGTAGGTTTCGTAAATGGTCAGACCGTACCTTGATTTACCGCATGAGTCATTTTGTCTCCCGGAAGCAGTACTCTCCAGGAAGGGGTGTCAAGTCTGCCATGCTTGTTCCATCCTCGTTCGGGTTCAGCCGTTTGGAGTCAGACACGAAGCGTGGTGACCTTCAGTCGTTCAA
Source organism: Babylonia areolata (assembly GCF_041734735.1). Classification (NCBI taxonomy): domain Eukaryota; kingdom Metazoa; phylum Mollusca; class Gastropoda; order Neogastropoda; family Buccinidae; genus Babylonia; species Babylonia areolata. Next base: position 52,814,250 of record NC_134899.1, on the reverse strand, counting down.
CGCGCTGTGTGAGATCAAACCACACGCCCCCGTTGTGCCGTCTTCACGGGTCATGCTGATTCCTTCACCGTCCCCCCGACAGGTGTCCACATCCACATTACAGTCTTTATTCATGTGTCCAAAGAACCACGCTGTACACTCGTTCATGCTGCGTGATCCTGAAAGTGAGTGTGGGGATTCATCACATTCCCCGTTCCTTCTGAACGCCACGACTGCCCCGTATGAAGAGTTCACGTTCACACGCCGCACTGTGTTTATCTGTGACGACGGTGTCAGCACAGTGCAGTACACGTTGGTGTGTGACTTCCGTCAGCACTGCCCAGACAACAGTGACGAGTCATTCTGCGAGCACCCTTCACGTCACGGGTTTCTGTGTTCCAGTGGACAGTACATACCGGTCACCCAGCGATGCAACCAGTACTCAGACTGCAAGGACGATTCGGATGAGAAGGACTGCTCTGATTGGGAGGACCCATGTCTGTACTGCTCTCAGCATATTGATGACGACGAGAGACGGTTTTACATCAACCTGGATGGAACGGGGTATTTTACATCACAGCTGGTGGAGGCTGGAGTACCCTGCCCTGACAGCCATTACCAGTGCACTGCCGAGAGGCTGCACTGTCTCCCTGTCTACACCCGATGCAATGGGTTTTCTGACTGCACTTATGGCGAGGATGAACAGGGCTGTGATAGGGTTGTGTGCTCTGGGCTGTACCACTGCCGAGCTTCCAGTGTGTGTGTGCACAGAGATCATCTGTGTGACGGCTGGAGTCAGTGTCCACAGCGAGATGATGAATGGATGTGTGACTGGACTTGTCCTCAAGACTGTCTGTGTCAAGGTCACTCATTTCTTTGCAGTAACTCTTTCCCTGTTGAACTCTTCTCTCATCTTCGATACGTGAATGCCACAGGTTCAAGAATGTCACTGAGTGATTTCTTTGCAAATGCTTATCTCATACATTTGGACTTGTCGCATTGCTCACTTGTCAATATTTCACACACTAATCTTTCCAATTTACAATCACTTGATCTTTGTAACAATCGGCTGGAAATTATCGATATGACTGCTGTTTTTGCGTTAATAAATTTACGAAATTTGATTCTGAGTGAAAATCCTCTGATCCAAATAGCATCTTCAAAGAACGTTCACTACATACTGAAACATGTTGATATATCACACACACTTTTAAAATCAATTGATATATCAACTGTATACCTACTTAGTTTGAAGAGTTTGAATTCTTCTTTTTCTCCCATTGAAACTATCAGTATGAAAGGTTTCAAGAACACCCCACACCTGACAGACGTGGACATCAGAGGGAACACAAGAGTACACTTTCCTGCAGATCTGTGGTCAGGGTCACATCATTTAAAGAAAATACTGTCATCAGACTACAGACTTTGCTGTGAACACTTACTGCCCAAACAGCGGGATCTTATTGGATGTTCAGCACCTCCAGCCACGTTTCCTTCCTGCACAGCACTGATGCCATCTGAACTACATAGGGTGTTCTTCTGGCTGGTGAGCGCATCTTCCATTCTGGGCAATGTGCTTTGTTTCGTGATATCCTGTGCCGTCCAGAACGTGTTCCAAACCAGTTTGGTGGTGTCCGCGGCCCAGCTACAGCTTGCCGACATGTTTATGGGATGCCATGTGGGCATTGCTGTGGTTGCAGACCGTGTGTTCCACGGGCAGTACATCCAACGGGAAGAGGCCTGGGTCAACAGTGTGACGTGCAGGCTGTCTGCTGTCCTCTTCCTTCTCTCCAGTGAAGTGTCCGTCCTGCTCACCTTGCTCGTCATCCTGCATCTCGCTGTGGTCCTGTGTTCCTGTCCGGAACGTTCGCTGAATTTTGATGGGAAAACGTTTGCTGTAAGTTACACGTGCATCTGGTTGGTTGGATGTTTCTTGGCGTTGATACCCTTTTCTCCTGGTCTGTACCACTGGGGCCTCAATGACCAATCTGGTCTGTGCCGTCTGGCTGTATTTGACAGTCACACTTCTAACCATCAGTTCAAATGGTTCACCGTTATTGTGGCAGTCAACTTAATTCTGTGTTTGATGATTGTAACCGGTCAAGTTATTATACTGAGACGAATACCAAAGTACAGAATAGAACTTGATCCCGCAAAAAGACCGCTTTATTCTTCCGTCCGCCTGATGGGCAAACTAATAGTCACTGACGCATTTTGCTGGTTTTCGATTGGATTGGCTGCAGTCATGACTTCACAAAATGTCAGCGTTTTTAACAAGATTCATGGAGCGTTGGCTGTGTTCGTGTTGCCTCTCAGCTCCGCCCTTGACCCTCTTCTGTATTTGTGGACGGTGGTCACACAGCGACGGGAAGAGGCAACAGAAAGGAAACTTCTAGAAGTGTTAAGACTGCGATCTTCCCTGTCAAGAAAAGTCCTCAAACAAATGAATAAATAAACCAGATGATTTCTTAACTCGGTGTCTAAGTAACTAAAGAGCTAATCAGCCACCTAACTGACCAATCAGTAACCACAATTCACGTGTGTCAGTGTTCATATACCTCCTGCAGGCTTGCATTAATACATACCACCAGACCACTTAGAATGTACCCTATACACAATCGGAAGTCCTTAGGATTTGTGTCTCTAGTTTTTTTGTTTGTTTTGTGTTGTTTTGTTTTTTGTTTGTTTGTTTCAGCAAGCATTAGGCGCAAAGATAAATATGTCATTATATACTATCACATTTTCCGCATTTCTATATTTGGACGTCTTATATTCTTCCTGACTGATGTCATCTTTCATCTGCACATTCATTCAGGAACCATTGTGGTTACTTCCTGCAGATGTTGGGGAGGCCACTAAACTGCCCGTGGCTTTTCCTCTACACATTCATTCAGGAACTATTGTGGTTACTTCCTGCAGATGTTGGGGAGGCCACTAAACTACCCGTGGCTTTTCCTCCACACATTCATTCAGGAACCATTGTGGTTACTTCCTGCAGATGTTGGGGAGGCCACTAAACTGCCCGTGGCTTTTCCTCTACACATTCATTCAGGAACCATTGTGGTTACTTCCTGCAGATGTTGGGGAGGCCACTAAACTGCCCGTGGTTTTTCTTCTACTGTGGGGCTTCACTGCTATTGATGAGGCATCTGGCGAGTGAACAGGGGAGGAAACTGCAGTCGTTATCACGTGTGACAGGTGGCGCTCTCATTCACAGAGAATTCAAACGGTCCCCCCTCACAATTTTGCACCTTCTTCCTTCAAGACCACAACACCACCGATGATCATGAAATGTATGTTTAAAAAAAGATCGAGTTGTCGTGCTTTAGGCAAGCACAACTAAAGATTTTTTTAATCATTTAAATTTTTTTTATAGAAATCGCATGTCAGAGTAAAGCTGTCATTTTGGGTAATAAACGGGACAGGATGCAATATTAAGCAGTAGAATGTTTTGTTTTGTTTTGTTTTGTTTTGGCGATGCTGTTGTGCTCAGTAGTGGTGTGTGTGTGTGTGTGTGTGTGTGTGTGTGTGTGTGTGTGTGTGTGTGTGCGTGCGTGTGTGTGCGTGTGTGTGTGCGTGTGTGTAACGTGTACGCACCCACGCACAGACACATACACGCACAAACGCATCCATTTCCACGCGCTTACATGCACGCACACAGATAGAGAATCATGAGCAGGCAATGAAAGGAAGACAGACAGCCAGAAAGACAGAGAAAGATGCAGACAGAGAGAGAGAGAGAGAGTCAAATATATATATAGAGAGAGAAAGAGATAGGTTCAAAACAGACACTGCCATTGTAGGCTTCGTTCGCAGTCAGGTGTGTTAATGCTTTGCTTTATATGACACAGACGTGTGGACGAGGCCAACTGTCTTAGATGTGTCTCTCTGTATTTCTCTCTAGGTCTGTCCATTTCTCTGTCTCTGTCTCTTTCTGTCTGTCTCTCTCTGCCTGTCTTTTTCTCATTGTCTGATCATGTTTTTTTTTTTATCATCCGTGTGGGCGCATGCGTGTAGGAGCGGATACGTTTGCGCGCGTACGCATTAGTGATTACTGAGTGGGTGAGTGCATGTCACACACGTACGCACGCGTGCACACACACACACACACACACACACACACACACACACACACACACACACACACACACACACACACACACACACAGAGAGAGAGAGAGAGAGAGAGAGAGAGAGAGAGAGAGAGAGAGAGAGAGAGAGAGAGAGAGGAATGGGGTACTGTGAATGTGACAATTGATGTTTGGAGTTGCTGACTGTGGGTCGGACCAACATGAATCCCTCTTCTGCTCCAGCTGTCTGTGTGGTCCTTCCTCATGTGGACATGAATACCTCTTCTGCTCCAGCTGTCTGTGGTCCTTCCTCATGTGGACATGAATCCCTCTTCTGTTCCATCTCTGTGTGGTCCTTCCTCATGTGGACATGAATCCCTCTTCTGTTCCAGCTGTCTCTGTGTGGTCCTTCCTCATGTGGACATGAATCCCTCTTCTGCTCCAGCTGTCTGTGTGGTCCTTCCTCATGTGGACATGAATCCCTCTTCTGTTCCAGCTGTCTGTGTGGTCCTTCCTCATGTGGACATGAATCCCTCTTCTGCTCCAGCTGTCTGTGTGGTCCTTCATGTGGACATGAATCCCTCTTCTGTTCCAGCTGTCTGTGGTCCTTCCTCATGTGGACATGAATCCCTCTTCTGTTCCCGCTGTCTCTGTGTGGTCCTTCCTCATGTGGACATGAATCCCTCTTCTGCTCCAGCTGTCTCTGTGTGGTCCTTCCTCATGTGGACATGAATCCCTCTTCTGCTCCAGCTGTCTGTGTGGTCCTTCCTCATGTGGCCACATGAAACTACGAAGAGACGGATTTCGTTGACAGAGACAGGCACGTGATTCACGCACACTTTTTTTCCCGCCAGGTTTCCTGATGGCTGGCGATTTTTGCCACCTCCTTTCGCCACGTCGGATGCGCCAGCGGAGGTAATTCATTACGTGAAATCAATTGGAGTGAGCTCCCCTGCTGATGGAAAGAGGAGGAAGGGGAAGGGACGTAATGTTGTATATAGCGCCAAGGTGTTTGACAGTGGACAGAATCTTTTTTTTTTTAATTTTTTTTTTTAAAGTGATTGGGAATAACATGGATTCTACATTTCTAACACCACCACCATCCCCCTCCCCCCAGAAATGCACTGCGTATCACAGCAGGGTTCTTCTTCTTCTTCTTCTCCTCC
>NC_134899.1:52796535-52801535 GCF_041734735.1 Babylonia areolata | reverse complement strand
GTGTGTGTGTGTGTGTGTGTGTGTGTCTATAATTTTGACTGACCCAAGCATGGACAACCTTCTGCAAAGTGTCAAGCGTACAGAGCTGGCCTTTACCTTTCACTCCAATTCAGCGGGGATTATTTCCCTTCCTTATCCACCAGGGGTCAGTCTGAGCTGCCTTGTGAGATCATAGCTGACACCCGAGGTGAGAAATGGTAAGAGAGGGGTGTGATGAATGTCGAGGGTGGGCAAAGGTGACTTGTGATTTTTCTTTTTCTTTTTCTTCCCACTTTACTTATAGCCACGTTTCATTCGGGAAAATTTGCAAATGCATTTAAGTTTATGCTGCAAACAACCAAGTCATCTCCAGGGCAAAATTACTAGAAATGTGAAGAAGAAGAAGAAGAAGAAGAAGAAGGAGGAGGAGGAGGAGGAGAAATTGTAATGAAAATAAAGTTATGCAGAATAAGAGAATAAATAAGATAAACAAACTGGTGAAATGACCCGATAATTTAATGTCAAAAGATCATCAGAGGAGTGGGCGATACCAATTCTGAATCTGGAAACTGTTTTACGATTCTGGACTTTCTTGATTAGATACAGGGGATGCATTGGATTTCGTGTATGTGTATGTTTGAAATGGGAATTAACTTCACGGAAAGACCAGTGACATAAAGAATGGATATTCATCAGGAAAAAAAAACGATATAAAATTATCAATCAAGAAATAAATTTTACTGAATCTGAACACACACACACACACACACACACACACACACACACACACACACACCTTACCCTGACTATTCTTAATTTTGCACGAAAATTTATGTGGTTGAAGTTGCTTTACCAAAGAAAACTCTAAAATAACTAACGTTGTTGAAAGAGACAGACGTGTGATTCACACACACGTTGTGTTTTTGTTGTTGTTGCTGTTGTTGTTGTTCTCGTTCTCGCGATGTTTCCGGATCGGTTGCGATTTTTACCCCGTACTTTCGCCATATTGGATGCCACCTGAGGTCATTCATTACGTGAAATAAATTGGAGTGAGTTCCCCTGCGGGCGGACAGGTAATGAACTGAGGAAGGGAAGCGGGCTTAGCGGTGTCTGCAGAGGAAACCTGTTTAGCAGGGGACACCATTCAAAACTGGGATTTGAAATAACACGGACACCCTGGGCACACTTTGTGTTCGGGGGGGGTGAGAAAGAAAAAGAAAAAGAATTGTATAGAAATACATGAATTTATTTATTCTTGTCGCTCATAATTTGAAGGAGATTTGGTGAAATTTAACGCATGTGGGCATACCGGAAAGAAAAAAGGAATAACGACATCAAAAACACATAGATATTCAAACAAGAAAAGTTGAAAAAAATGAAAAGATACGAAATGTAAAATGTATATAATGAGTATGAAATGATCGCCATCAGCTGTAGCAAACAAGCAAGCAATCACATAAATGAATTAGTGAATAAAAAAAAATCAAAATTATGTAAAAATTATGGAAGTTTTCATATGTCTTTTAGGATATGAGGAGGAAAAGAGAAAAAGCAACAAATGATGAAACTTGAGATATAAACAAGTTCCATTTTTATACATAAAATGATATTATGGGTTTTTTTTCTCTGTGTCTTTCTATGTCTACCTCTTTCTCTCTCTGACTCTAACTCTGTCTCTGTGTGTGACTCCGTCTATCTATCTTTCTTTCTCTGTCTCTCTCTCTCCCTCTCTCTCTCTGGTTGCCATAGGCTGATAATCAGAAGAAGTCACAACCTCCAGCCTAACGATGGAAGTTGAAGCTGTGACACATGCCCTCCAGTGGCTATCGTCCATCCATACGCCCGGAAACCAACATGCCATGATTCTAACCGACTCAGTGAACCTCATACAGAAAATTGAAAACGGAATGGGAAGCCCAGAGTGGCATAAGGCAATGCGCAACTTTCAGATTAAAAAACGCACATGGTCATACTGCCCGGGACATGCAGGTGTTAAGGGAAATGAGCGAGCTGACAGACTTGCTGGTAACGCAACACCAACGAGCGGCCTACATCTAGGAAAATTGGAAATCCTCAGAAAAGTCAAAGAATACCAAAAAGAACAGGTACAAGGCCATCACACCATCGATCGCCTCAAAGAAATAGAAGCAGAGAGAGGGAGCGGCCGCAAGTCTAACATGAAAGGTAGAGCACGATGCTTTGCAAATCAAACAAATATCGGCATCATTTCCAAACCAACATTGCGCAAATTTCTTCAAAACGGAACAGAGTCTCTGTGGGCCTTTCCATACCCGTACAGTGGAAGATAACTAACTACAGCCACACCCATACAGTGGAAGACAACTACAGCCACACCCATACAGTGGAAGACAACTACAGCCACACCCATACAGTGGAAGATAACTACAGCCACACCCGTACAGTGGAAGATAACTACAGCCACACCCGTACAGAGGAAGATAACTACAGCCACACCCGTACAGTGGAAGATAACTACAGCCACACCCGTACAGTGGAAGATAACTACAGCCACACCCTACAGAGGAAGATAACTACAGCCACACCCGTACAGTGGAAGATAACTACAGCCACACCCGTACAGAGGAAGATAACTACAGCCATACCCTACAGAGGAAGATAACTACAGCCACACCCGTACAGTGGAAGATAACTACAACCACACCCTACAGAGGAAGATAACTACAGCCACACCCGTACAGTGGAAGATAACTACAGCCACACCCGTACAGAGGAAGATAACTACAGCCATACCCGTACAGTTTAAAGATAACTAACTACAGCCACACCCGTACTGTGGAAGATAACTACAGCCATACCCGTACAGTGGAAGATAACTAACTACAGCCACACCCGTACTGTGGAAGATAACTACAGCCACACCCGTACAGAGGAAGATAACTACAGCCATACCCGTACAGTGGAAGATAACTAACTACAGCCACACCCGTACTGTGGAAGATAACTACAGCCATACCCGTACAGTGGAAGATAACTAACTACAGCCACACCCGTACTGTGGAAGACAACTACAGCCACACCCGTACAGAGGAAGGTAACTACAGCCACACCCTACAGAGGAAGATAACTACAGCCATACCCGTACAGTGGAAGATAACTAACTACAGCCACACCCGTACAGTGGAAGATAACTACAGCCACACCCGTACTGTGGAAGACAACTACAGCCACACCCGTACTGTGGAAGACAACTACAGCCACACCCGTACTGTGGAAGACAACTACAGCCACACCCGTACTGTGGAAGATAACTACAGCCACACCCGTACTGTGGAAGACAACTACAGCCACAGCCGTACTGTGGAAGATAACTACAACTCTCCAGACAGGCTGACTGCTGGGATTGTGGCCCTTGGGCGGAATTGTCATCCCTTGGGTTTCTGGGAACTGCCACAAGACCTCGTAACGTTCACCTGACAATGAGATTAGGGGTTCAGGCAACTGTCAGACATGCACAGAGAGAGAGAGGGTGGGGGGGTGTGGGGGGCAGAGACAGAGAGAGAGAGGGGATGGGAGGGAGGGAGAGAGAGAGAGGAAGGAAGGGGGAGAGAGGGGGGAGGGAGGAAGAGACAGAGAGAGACAGAGCGAGAGAGGGACAGGGAGAGGCAGAGACAGAGAGGGGGCAAGGGAGCGAGAACAAGAGGGAGAGAGAGAGAGAGACAGAGACTGATATAGAAAGAGACAGAGAAAAAGACAGAGAGAGTCCGAAGCAGAGACAGAGATGAAAAGGGAGACAGGGGGAGACACAGAGACAGAGACACAGCGTAAAAGGAAGGCATACACAGGGACACTCTCAGGAAAGTATTCATTTTCGTGTATGTGTCAAACTCAGAAATATATCGATGAAATGAAATAACACAAAAATTAAACCAAATGAATGAATACATGAATGAATAAATAGAAATGTATTTCCTTTAAATACATAAAGAACACGACAAATAACTGGATAAATGAATAATTGAATGAATATACATAATGAATATACATACAAAATGAACAGAGGAACAGGTACTATAAATAAATGAATAAATCGATAAAAGAATAAAGAAAGAAAGAAATAGATAAATAAATGGATGAACGAATTAATTGATTAATTAATTATTGTATAAATGAAAGCAAAAAATAAATAAATAGATAAGTAAAACGTCCCCGTGTATCCAATGACCAAAGGTGGTTGCATAATATCGGATTTTCAATTTGATTCTTTTTGTGTTTTATCGATGTGAAGTGGACGTTTGCGTAATAGAAAGCAAGCAGCATGGTTTCATTTAATCCGTTCATCAACTTTGAAAATGATATCTATTCATTTATAGATTTATTTATTTATTTATAATAATAATAATAATAATAATAATAATAATAATAATAATAATAATGGTATTTATATAGCGCTAAATCTTGTGCAGAGACAAATCAAAGCGCTGTCGCACCAGTCATTCACAAGCATGCATAACTCTAAAACTGTAGAAACTAAAGACAAGGAAGAGGCAGGCAAGGGAGGTTATTTTGGGAAGAGATGGGTTTTAAGGCCAGACTTGAAAGAGCTGAGTGTGGAGACTTGACGAAGCGAAAGGGGAAGTTCATTCCAATTGTAAGGTCCAGAGACAGAGAAAGAACGGCGGCCAACAGTCGAGTGTTTGAATCTGGGTATGCGTAAACAGAGTGGATCCGAAGCCGATCGTAGTGAGCGAGATGGAGTGTGGAGGTGAAGGCAGGCGCAGAGATAGGAAGGGGCAGTTTTGTGAATTTATCAGGTATTTTATTAGTCATTTTTATCGTTTATTTGTTTGCTTGCTTGTTTATTTACTACTTTATTCATTATCAATTTAGTCATTTATTCATTCATTACGAATTTATTTATTTAGAGCAAGCAGGCGAAGACGCAGACAAAATACATGAATGTTCCCAGTAACAGATTGCGACTGTTTGGCAAATAAGAGGGACAGAGAGAGAGACAGAAAGAGAGACGAAGAGAAGAGAGA
>NC_134899.1:52789035-52791535 GCF_041734735.1 Babylonia areolata | reverse complement strand
ACGGCAACAAGAGGGTTGTTCCTGGCAAAATTATATGGAAAAATTCACTTCGATAGGGAAAACAAATAAAACTGCACGCAGGAAAAAATACAAAAAAAATGGGTGGCGCTGTATTATAGCGACGCGCTCTCCCTGGGGAGAGCAGCCCGAATTTCACACAGAGAAATCTGTCGTGATAAAAAGAAATACAAAGACAAATTGTTTCTTTCTTTTGTTTATTGTTCTCTACAAGACAGGTCTCCCAACCCCCTCCTTCCTTACCCCACCCTCCTCTCTGTCTGTCTGCCTGTCTGTACCTGTCTGTCTGCATGTGTCTGTGTGACTGTGTGTATGGTTCGGTTATAAAACGCGTTGGCGGTTTGTGTGAACGGACACACAAAACACATGTGTTCTCTCTCACACATTCTCCCTGTCTCTCTGTCTCTGTCTCTGTCTCTGTCTCTTTATCTATCTCCCCGGCCCCCCTCTCTATCTCTCTGTCTCTCTCCATCTCTCTCTCTCTCTATGTTATTCACATACATGTGTCTGTGTGACAAGAGGGTTGTTCCTGGCAAAATTCTATAGAAAAATTCACTTCGATAGGGAAAACAAATAAAACTGCACGCAGGAAAAAAATACAAAAAAATGGGTGGCGCTGTATTTTAGCGACGCGCTCTCCCTGGGGAGAGCAGCCCGAATTTCACACAGAGAAATCTGTCGTGATGAAAAGAAATACAAATACAAATTGTTTCTTTCTTTTGTTTATTGTTCTCTACAAGACAGGTCTCCCAACCCCCTCCTTCCTTACCCCACCCTCCTCTCTGTCTGTCTGCCTGTCTGTACCTGTCTGTCTGCATGTGTCTGTGTGACTGTGTGAATGGTTCGGTTACAAAATGCGTTGGTGGTTTGTGTGAACGGACACACAAAACACATGTGTTCTCTCTCACACATTCTCTCTGTCTCTCTGTCTCTGTTTCTGTCTCTGTCTCTTTATCTGTCTCCCTCCTCCTATCTCTCTGTCTCTCTCCATCTCTCTCTCTCTATGTTATTCACACACACACACACACACACACACACACACACACACACACACACACACGCACACACACAAGTACGCCTGCGCATGTACACACCGCACGCACGCAAACACACACACACTCTCTCTCACACACACACATACATAGGCACACACACACACTCACTCACTCACTCACTCACTCACTCACTCACTCACTCACTCACTCACTCACTCACTCACTCACTCACTCACTCACTCACTCAAACACACACACACACACACACACACACACACACACACACAGACACACGCACGCACGCACGCACTCACGCACACACACACACACACACACACACACACACACACACACACACACACACACACACACACACACACACACATGATGACCATCAGCAGATTCTACCAACGCCTGAAAAAAAAAAAAAAAAAAAAAAAAAAACCATCGGAGAAAAGAAGACGGAAAGATAAGATAACCAATACTGAAACTTTCCCCAGATCGTCCATTTGTGGCCATGCCAGAGCTTTTCGTCTCCTTATCAGACCTTCTCGAGGTCTCGAAAGGAGTCAGGGTCTTAGCGCCTTCCCTTGGGTACGGGGTTTTATGCACAACGTCTTTGGCCCAAAGCGTTAATCCGCGGACGTTGGATAGATCGTATGATTCTACTTGTGTGGCTAGCTTAGTAGTTTGTGGTGCATAATCTCCTTGAGTTCTGTTTTTGTTTTTTGTGTTTTTTTTTCTTCTTCTTCTTCTTCTTTCTCCTTCCCTCTTAGAGCCAAACTTGCATGGAATTTGTGACCAGTGGTTTTCTTCTTGTTGTTGTTGTTTCGCTTTGATGTCGTTTATTGTTGCTGTTGTGTTGTTTTTCAGTCCTCTCTCTCGGTGAAAGGTTTACTGTGCAGATGCTTTTTTTTTTTTTTTTTTTTTGTTCATCCTGATGCTAAGTTTTTGTTGTCATTGGCTCTTTTACCCGTGCGTGAAGAAGTGTATGCTGAGCACGGAACCTCTGGTCTTTTCCTTTCATCTGAATGACTAGCGCCCAGACTCCAAACTTCTGTTTGCCTGTCTGTATGTCTGTATGTCTCTCTGTCTCTGTCTCTGTCTCTCTCTTTACCTCTGATCATATAGTTAAGCGATACCTTTTGTTTGATTTTAACAGACACCTCAGATTTACATTGACCAGATTTAGATTTGGAATCTCTAAAGTAAACACACACAGATATCGTTACAAAGCAACATGTCATTCTGAACAATTGTGCCCATTGTGCAAAAAATCAAGAGAGGATAAAGTTCACTTTGTTTTAAAATGCCCTGTGTTGACTGACTTACGAATCCAATTTATTCCCCCAAAATATTATATAAATCCATGCTTGTTTCGGTTATGTTTATTAATGACATCTAACGATGAAAACACCATACGTAGTTTTGCTATGTATCTTTATAAAGCACTGCAATTAAGAGAGACACTCATTTCTTAGATTCAC
>NC_134899.1:52781535-52786535 GCF_041734735.1 Babylonia areolata | reverse complement strand
TTTGATAAAAAGCTTTCTATATACTCATAGAGATTACCAGATATTCCGACTGATTTCAGTTTGTATAGCAGACGTTTGTGCGTGTTTGTGAGTGTGTGTGTGTGTGTGTGTGTGTGTGTGTGTGTGTGTTTGTGTGTGTGTGTTTGTGTGTGTGTGTGTGTTTGTGTGTGTGTGTGTGTGTTTGTGTGTGTGTGTGTGTGTGTGTGTGTGTGTGTGTGTGTGTGTGTGTGTGTGTGTGTGTGTGTGTGTGTGTGTGTGTGTGTGTGTGTGTGTGTGTGTGTGTGTGTGCCATAAACCACCATTAAATGCTAACGACTGACAGGTCCAAGGAGAACCTCGCTTGTTAAAGGCATCAGTCTTAATTACATTCAAAGCCATGTCACTACAAAACGTGAAAGATTTTGGTGACATCTCATTATTTTCTTCGCTTGCTTCTCCGCTCGTGCCAGTGTGTGTGTGTGTGTGTGTGTGTGTGTGTGTGTGTGTGTGTGTGTGTGTGTGTGTGTGTGTGTGTGTGTGTCTGTGTGTCTGTGTGTTTGTGTCTGTGTGTCTGTGTTTGTTTGTTTGTTTGTTTGTTTGTTTTGGGTTTGTGTGTGTGTGTGTGTGTTTGTTTGTGTGTGTGTGTGTGTGTGTGTGTGTGTGTGTGTGTGTGTGTGTGTGTGTGTGTGTGTGTGTGTGTGTGTGTGTGTGTCTTTGTATGTTTCTCTATGCGTTAGAATAACAAGCGAGAGATGGAGAGGTGATAGTGATGCAAAGACAGACAAGGATGTTCAGTACACACACACACACACACACACACAGAGAGAGAGAGAGAGAGAGACATATATATATATATATATATATATATATATATATATATATATATATATATATATATACTGAGAGAGAGTTTGTGAGAAAAAGAAACACAGAGAGAGAGAGAGAGAAAGGGGCAGAGACAGATAGACAGAGAGAGAAGTTTGAGATGAGTGGGATCAGAAGTTAAGATACTTCAAAATGCTGTATAACAACTAAAATTATAATTAAAAAAAGTATATATATATATATATATATATATATATATATATATATATATATATAATATAGTATATTTAATGAACTGGATAAACCAAATCAATGCATAAATCCGACAAAGAGAACAATATTGTAATTTGAACATACAAGACAACAAAGATAACATAAAAATAGAATTCTGTGCAAAAGAAACACACAGGACAACGAGAGAGTTCTACATAACAACCCCTGAAGCTACGATCGATGTGAATTAATCACAGGGAGAACCGGTTGCTGTTCTGTTTTCTGTGGAACTCAATTTGCGTGATGCAGACACGTTCTTTCATAAAACCTGTTCAGCGAAATACAAACCAGTCTGCAGTTTGATTTTGTTTGAAAAGAAACAGAAACACTTGTTCTCGCAGAGAGAGCGGGGGGGGGGGGGGGGGGGGATGAACATGTGATCGGCAAATACGATGGAACAGATTTTGTTTGCTTCTGGTTTTTTGGTGTGCTTTTTTTTTCTAATTATCTGATAACAGATCATGCTGTTTTATATCTCCGATTTAAGAGACAGACAGACAGGGAGACAGAGAGAGAGAGAGGGGGGGGGGGGAAGATATAAGGAAGAAGGGAAGAGAGAGATAGGATGGAGGTAGAGAGAGAGGGGGGGAGGGAGGATGGGAGAAAGGAAAATATAAGGAAGAAGGCAGAGAGAGAGAGAGGGAGAAAGGAGAGAGAGAGAAGAAGAAGAAGAAGGCGACACAAAGAAGAAGAAAAAGAAGAAATTAAAGGGGGCAGGCGTGCACGAAACGATGAATAGATAGACAGAAGAATAACGCGTATGCGGAATTACCAATAACTCAAAATGATAATAACCTGTTTATTCATTGGTTGTTTCTTTGCTTATCTACTCACACAGATGCTGACTGTCAGTTCATATTTGTTCCTGAAAATCCACAAGAGAGAGAGAGAGAGAGAGAGAGAGAGATGGTTTATTCACATAGGCCACAGCCCCTTTGAAGGAGGATATACAGTTAAATGCTGAAGTCATACATTCAAAAGTCTTCATGATGTAACATGTACACTTCCCCTTTTGAATACAGAGCGAACTCCTTGACAGTCTTTTCCTTTGTTGATGACATTAACATGATAAGTCTAAACAAGCAAGGGTATTGACAGTGTTTAACTGGAATCAGTTGTTCTCTAAGATCTCTTAATACTGGGCAACACAGCACAAAGTGAACTTCATCTTCTTTAGATTGTTGACACATTGGACAAAGAAAATTTTGGACACATGATTTTCGATATCGATAATAATGCGTATGTATTTCAGTAACACCTAATCTAAACCTTGCCAGAGAGGGGGGATCGAGAGAGGAGGGGGGGGGGGACAGAGAGAGAGAGGGAGAGAGAGGGGGAGAGAGAGAGAGAGGGAGGGAGACAATGACAATGACGATTTTTTTTTTTATTGGCAAATAGCGTTTTACAGCTTTAGTGCCAAGGGAGATTATTCAGCTTATTTTAGTAGACGACGAAAAGAAAACGTAAAACGAAAAATAAGGGGAAATAACAAGCAAATAAGTACATATTCATAAACACATAAACACTCATACATTCACACCCACAACATTAATACAACATATTCCATATTGCTCATGCATAATACTAAGTAATTAATTCGAACATATGACCATCCAACTTTGCAGCCGAGCCTTTTTTGGTTATTTACCAATCTAAATTGAGTTATGGACCTTATATTTTATTCTGCATTATGTTTCTATCATGTTAAAACGATCATTCGGTAAATCTTTTCCTTCGAATGTTGTATGCTTCTACAATATATTTGGCGAGTGAAAATATGATGTCTTCATTATCTGATGAAAGGATAGCTACTAGATCATGTCTTAAGAGAGGGAGGGAGAGAGAAAATGAGAGAGGGAGAGAGAGAGATAGGGAGGGAGGGAGAGAGAGAGAGAGGACAGAGAGAGAGAGAATGAGGCTGTGAATGGTTTATTCATCAGGCCATGGTCCCTCATGAAGGGGTGAGTGAACAAATACTGTTACAAAACATTCAAGAACAAAATCAAATTTCAACAAAATAACACTTGACATGAGAAACAATAGTTCATGACATAATACTACGAGATTACAGTTTCTCTAAGTTTGAACGCTTTATATAAGAAACATGATAGATTATACGCGTCACGTGACAGAGAGAGAGAGGGGGGGGGGGGTGATGGGAGAAACAGGGACAGAGACAGAGAGAGACAGAGACAGAGGTCTTGAAAATAAGCAGGGTTTTTTTCTAGGTGAAAGTGGTGGGGGGTCGGGGCATGTCGTGGTCTTTCGCTTGGACGTATTTCATGAACAGACCTTTGACCTGTGTCAACAGAGTGTGTCTGTGTGACTCACACCCCCAGAGGAACTATGGAGCTAACACAACAATAAGTAATTCCTGACCTGGAATGCTTTGATGGGGATGAGTGTTATGGTAGCAAGTGACAACGATTGTTTGGAGCTGAAAGAGGAGAGAGAGAGACAGAGACAGAGTGACAGACAGACAGACAGAGAGAGAGAGAGAGAGAGGAGAGACAGAGACAAACAGAAAGAGAGGGTGGGACCAACAGACAGATAGACACAGATGGGCAAACGCAGAGAGAGTGAAAAATTAATGTGTGAGACACACAGAGAGAGAGAGACAGACAGACAGACAGATAGAGACAAACTGACAGACAGACAGAGACTGAGAGGGAGTAAGAGGGAATGAGAGACGAATAGTAAAGAGAAAGAGAGATAGAGAGAGACAGGAAGGAAAAAAAGATAGAAAGACAGAAAGAGAGAGAGGGACGGACAGACAGAGACACAGAGTGAGGGAAAGAAGGACATAAATAAAGAGAGAGAGAGAGACAAAAAGAGAGAAAGAGAAAGGGAGAGAATGTGAAAGAAAGAGAGAGAGAGAGAGAGAGAGACAGGAAGAAAAAGAGGAACAGAGATTCAAGATTCAAGATTCAAAAACTTTATTACTCAAGGATAAAGATTTTAGGCATTGCCTAGTCTTCCAATCTGTCCTTGTGACAACAAAAACAGTAACGATTAGACACAACAATAATAGCAATAGTAAATACTACCACTACTACTACTACTACTACTACTACTACTACTACTACTACTAATTATAATACTAATCAACGGACCATCATCATCACAAAAAATATAATGAAGGGAACACTGTCACACACTCACACCCACCCAATCACACACATATGCACACACTCATCCCCAAACACACACACCCTTATGCATATACATATTTGCACATATACCCACATGCATGCATATGTCTACATGTACATACAGATATGTATGCATACGTATACATAAACATAATTAGGTATCAAATCATATTGTAGTACATTACAAATCATATTGTAGTACAATAGCAAATATTGAACAAAAAGAAAGGGAAAAAAAATAAAAAAGTAAAGGGATTATCAAGACTGTCAAATTAATCATCACACAGAATACAGGAAAGAGGCACGACTGAAATGAAAATATATAAACAGAGCAGAGAAATACAGTTATATCACTGTACATATACAACAGTGATGAGAAACCTGACGCTGATGTGGCAGGCAATAACATCCAATCAATAGCTTGCATGTAATACATAAAAAACACAAAAGGTTGAAAATAAGATGAAACACGTTAGTGTATGTATAGGAACAGACAGCGCATACATTTCACAAAGGGCATGATGTGTTTAGGCCAGTTATATTTGGTTTGGGGGTCTATTGTTTGTGGAGCAGAAGTTTTCGTACCCTTGATTTGAAGGACGATAATGAATCGCCTGTCTTGACGAACGTAGGAAGAGAGTTCCAAATAGATGGTCCAAAAACTGCAAAGCTAGATTTGTACAAGTCAATGCGCACACGAGGCAGAATATAATTATCTGAATCGTAACGCTCTGTTGCCCTTTGAACAAATTCACTGAGGTACGGTGGTGA
>NC_134899.1:52756535-52771535 GCF_041734735.1 Babylonia areolata | reverse complement strand
CCCCCCTTCCCTCTCACCCACCCCTTACCAAACACCCCCACCCCTCACGTCATACAGTCCACCCCCTTCCCTCTCACCCACCCCTTATAAAACACCCCCACCCCTCAAGTCATCTAGCCCCACCTCCTCCCTCTCAACCACCCCTTACCAAACACCCCCACCCCTCAAGGTCATCCAGCTCCCCCCCTCCCTCTCACCCACCCCTTACCAAACACCCCCACCCCTCAAGTCATACAGTCCCCCCCTCCCTCTCACCCACCCCTTACCAAACACCCCCACCCCTCAAGTCACCCAGTCCCCCCCCCTTCCCTCTCACCCACCCCTTACCAAACACCCCCACCCCTCAAGTCACCCAGTCCCCCCCCCTTCCCTCTCACCCACCCCTTACCAAACACCCCCACCCCTCACGTCATACAGTCCCCCCCCCTTCCCTCTCACCCACCCCTTACCAAACACCCCCACCCCTCACGTCATACAGTCCCCCCCCCTTCCCTCTCACCCACCCCTTACCAAACATCCCCACCCCTCACGTCATACAGTCCCCCCCCTTCCCTCTCACCCACCCCTTACCAAGCACCCCCACCCCTCAAGTCATCTAGCCCCACCCCCTTCCCTCTCACCCACCCCTTACCAAACACCCCCACCACTCAAATCATTCAGTCCCCCCCCCCCGTCCCTCTCACCCACCCCTTACCAAACACCCCCACCCCTCAAGTCATCCAGTCCCCCCCCTCCTTCCTTCTCACCCACCCCTTACCAAACACCCCCACCACTCAAGTCATCCAGTCCCCCACCCCCACCCCCCACCCCCGTCCCTCTCACCCACCCCTTATCAAACACCCCCACCCCCCAAGGCCACCCAGTTTCTTTCACAACCTCTGGTGTCTTCCTTTTGCCCTGTCACGTGCAGTGTTGGTCTTGTGGTCATCCGCCTAGGAAGCCAGAGGATCTCAGCGTACACGTTCGAATCCCACGCTCGCTAATGTCTTCTCCTCCTCTACTAGACCTTGGGTGTTGGTCTGGACGCTAGACGGGCGCAATAGCCGAGTGGTTAAAGCGTTGGACTGTCAATCTGAGGGTCCCGGGTTCGAATCACGGTGACGGCGGCGCCTGGTGGGTAAAGGGTGGAGATTTTTTACGATCTCCCAGGTCAACATATGTGCAGACCTGCTAGTGTCTGAACCCCCTTCGTGTGTATATGCAAGCAGAAGATCAAATACGCACGTTAAAGATCCTGTAATCCATGTCAGCGTTCGGTGGGTTATGGAAACAAGAACATACCCAGCATGCACACCCTCCGAAAACGGAGTATGGCTGCCTACATGGCGGGGTAAAAACGGTCATACACGTAAAAGCCCACTCGTGTGCATACGAGTGAACGCAGAAGAAGAAGGAGAAGAAGGTGGTCTGGACGCTAGGTATTCAGGTGAGAGGATAAACCTAGGCCTATGTGTAGCGTACATTCAGCGCACGTCATAACAGAAAGTTTTGTAGGAAAGTCTTTGTTGTTGTTTTTTTCTAGAAACAGTCGTTTAGCAGAAAATAACGTAGAAATTTATTGTTATGCTAATTTCTTTATTTGTTTTTGTGAAGTAGTTTGTGGTGAAGCAAAAGAGTTTGTGAAAGGGATATGGGAGAGTGTAAAAAAAAAAAAATACACCCCTAGGAAGAGGGGTAACACACACTGATGTCTTCAGTTGCTGATAAGGGCACAGTCAATACAATATCAACTATGAAACAAAGGACTGTGAAATTAAATCGGAAAGAACAGAAGGAGGAGGAGGAGAAGGAGAAGAAGAAGAAGAAGAAGAACAACAACAACAACAAAAACAAGAGCAAGAAGAACAAGAAGAAGACACAACACCATTGGCAGAGAGAGGAGAAAAAAAAAAAAAAACAGAATGCTTTATTGTTATGAACCGGCAAGGTCACAGAACACTATATACGTCAGTGTATGAGTGGATGTATATGTGGGTGTGTACATATGTGTGGATAGATAGATAGATATAGTTTCATATACATAGACACATAACAAATTATAAAAAAAAATGATAGGTTGTAAGTACAGAGAAAGAGTGGTAGATAAAGTACATGCGTGCATACTTAAGAATAAGAATAAGAATAACTTTATTATCTCCAACTGGAGAAATCTGGTCAGGTACATTATCACAACATAGACAAGTAAACAACATGGGGACCAGAACTGCAAAAGGTAATAACTAGTATTCTTAATGTAAAAACAGAAAGAATTAAGAAACAGTATTTTGAATATAATTATAAGCATAGCCTACTATATTGCACATTGATTATAATAGACAGATAAGATAAGAATATAGATAAATTGCGGAAAACCACAACCAGATAAACAGCACACACCCGCACCCACCCACCCCACACACGCGGATTACTTGATTAAACAAGAGTAATAAACATATGTTCTCAAATAAAAGCATTTCACATATTCGCTTTTAAAACATTGCAATTAATTATTACATCGTAATTATTAACAGAAATATATTTAGGATATGGACATTAGCATTAGACACATTCTATTGCATATTCATCCTGCATATCGCACATTATTCATCCTACACACACACACACACACACACACACACACACACACACACACAACTAGAACAAGACACAACATATCATGCACGGACTTTCACACGTCTCACATGAGAGTGCGCGCGAGCACCCCCCCCCCCCCCCCCCCCCCCACACACACACACAGTTCTCAAGAATTTAAAAGGTGGATTGAACGTGGAATAAAAGTCTTCAGAGCTCTGGATTTCAACTTAAACGTTCTGTACCGTCGTCCTGAAGGCAATAGCTCATAATACTTTGCTAAAATATGGGTGTCGTCAGTTGCTATCTGCCTGCTTTGTTTTAACCACTAGACTTTCATACAGCTCTTACATACTAGCTTGTTTCAGTCCCACAATTTTACTTGTGCTTGTGCATGAAATTACTAGCTGTCAGTCTTCGAAATTTTTGAATTGTAAGAACTGTGCTATACTGTGTTTTTATTGTGGTTTAAAAGAAAAAGAAAGGAAAGTGTTTTGACATAATAGATTTATAATAAAAAAAAAAAGTAATGTCTGGCTTTGATAAAGTGTTGTTGCTGGGGGTTTTTTTCTACAATGTTTTTGCTTTTGATAAAAATGGGAAAAAAAAGAAAAAAAAAAAGAACCCACTTTGCAGGTGTGAAAATCTTAATGGCACAGTGTCCCAGATTCACACTGGACTCTGGTCGCTTTATGGCTGTTTCTCCTCCACACCCCCACACCCCCACCCCCCACCCTCTCTCCTCCACCCACACCCCCCAACCCCCACCCCCAATTCAGTTATCTTTCCTGTTGTGGATTCATGACTTGAGGAGCCTATTGCATGAATTACGCTTCACTGGCTGGTGAGGGGGTTTGTGTGTGTGTTTTGGGTTGGCCGTGTGTTTGTTTTTGTTTGTTTTGTTGTTGTTTTTCCTTTCGCTTTTTTTTTTTTCAAAATTCCTTGTTCTTTCCTTTTTTTTTCTTTCGTTTTCCTCCCTTTCTGTGGGATGGGATAGGGGTGGGGGAGGGACGTTCACATTACATGTTTCTTCTTCTTGTTCTTGTTCTTGCTCTTCTTCTTGTTCTTGTTCTTCTTGTTCTTGTTCTTCTTCTTCTTGTTCTTCTTCTTCTTCTTCTTCTTCTTCTTCTTCTTCTTCTTCTTCTTCTTCTTCTTCTTCTTCATCATCATCATCTCCTCCTTTTCCTTCTCTTCCTCCTCCTCCTCCTCCTCCTCCTCCTCCTCCTTCTTCTTCTTCTTCTTCTTCTTCTTCTTCTTCTTCTTCTTCTTCTTCTTCTTCTTCTTCTTCTTCTTCTTCTTCTTCTTCTTTTTCATCATCATCCCCCTCCTCCTCCTCCTCCTCCTCCTCCTCCTCCTCCTTCTTCTTCTTCTTCTTCTTACTACTACTATTATGATTATGATTCCCCACTCTCTCGCAAGCCGTCTGTGTGTGTGTCTGTGTGTGTGTGTGTGTGTGTGTGTGTGTGTGTGTGTGTGTGTGTGTGTGTGTGTGTGTGTGTGTTCCCCCTCTCTCTCTCCCTCTCTCTCTCTCTCTTCCGCCCTCTCTCTCCCTCTGTTTTTCTGTGTGTATGTCTCTCTCCCCCTCTCTCTCTCTCCCTCTTTCCCTCTCTCTGTCTCTCTCTCTCTCTGTGTCTCTTCCCCCTCTCTCTCTCTGCCCCCTCTCGCTTTCTCCCCCACCCCTCCCCTCTTTCTCTCTCTTTCGCTTTCTCTGTGCTTCTCTCATTCTCTCTCTCTCTCTCTCTCTCTCTCTCTCTCTCTCTCTCTCCCTCTCCCTCTCTAGCTCTATCTCTTTGAATTATCGTCCTGAGTGTGGTATGGGACGTTATTTCTGTGAGGAAAAGTTCCTTTGAGTTTAAAAGGAGGCCCTGTAATCAGATTTGCGTGTTTAAAACAAAACCCCAGTGTGATGAATGCCACGTCGGAAATCAATTTAAGCACGCGGAATGGGGAATCGCAGACACCACAAGAACTTCCGGAGAATGGAATGTGATGCTATTGCCGCATGATGTTATGCAATTTGGAGACGATAATTCTCTCAGTAAACTTTCAAGGAAAAATAAAAGTGAATAACTGTCAGAGAAAGAGAGTGAGAGATGGAGAGAGAGAGAGCGAGGACGGAGAGATAGAGAGAGAGGGCAAGAGAGAGGGAGGGTGAGAGAGAGAGAAAGAGAGGACGGAGAGATGGAGAGGGCGAGAGAGAGAGAGAGGGAGGGATAGAGAGAGAGGGAGAGAGAGAGGATGGAGGGATAGAGAGAGAGGGCGAGAGAGAGAGAGGGCGAGAGAGAGAGGGAGAGAGGACGAAGAGATAGAGAGGGCGAGAGAGAGAGGGGCGAGAGAGAGAGGGGACGGAGAGAGAGAGGGAGGGAGAGAGAGAGAACGGAGAGAGAGAGAGAAGGGGGAAGAGAGAGAGAGCGAGAGAGAGAAAGACGGAGAGAGAGAATGATGGCGAGAGAGAGGGGGGAGAGAGAGATGACGGAGAGATAGAGATGGAGAGAGAGGGAGAGAGAGAGAGAGAGAGAGAGGGGAGAGGGGAGAGAGAGAGGGGGCGAGAGATAGAGGGAGAGAGAGAGAGGACGAGAGAGGGTGGGGGGCGAGAGATATAGGGAGAGAGAGAGAGGGAGAGGGGAAAGAGAGAGGGGGAGAGAAAGAGAGAGGGAGAGGGGAGAGAGAGGGAGAGGGGAGAGAGAGGGGGGAGAGAGAGGGCGGGGAGATAGAGGGAGAGAGAGAGGGGGGGGAGAGAGAGAGAGGGCGGGGAGATAGAGGGAGAGAGAGAGGACAGAGATAGAGAGAGGGCGAGAGAGAGGGGAGAGAGAGGGCGGTGAGATAGAGGGAGAGAGAGAGAGAGAGAGGACAGAGAGATAGAGAGAGGGCGAGAGAGAGGGGAGAGAAAGAGGGGAGAGAGAGAGGGCGAGAGAGAGAGGGCGAGAGAAAGGGAGAGAGAGAGAGGACAGAGAGATAGAGAGAGGGCGAGAGAGAGGGGAGAGAAAGAGGGGAGAGAGAGAGGGCGAGAGGGAGAGGGCGAGAGAGAGGGAGAGAGAGAGAGAGGACAGAGAGAGAGAGAGAGGGCGAGAGAGAGAGGGCGAGAGAGAGGGCGAGAGAGAGGGCGAGAGAGAGAGAGAGAGAGAGGGCGAGAGAGAGAGGGGAGAGAGTGAGAGAGAAAGAGAGGGAGAGAGAGGGAGAGAGGGCGAGAAAGAGAGAGGACGGGGAGATAGACAAGAGAGAGAGAGCGAGCGAGAGGAGTATGATGGATAGAAGAAACAAATAAACGTGCTTGCAGGCATATGACTTGGATATATGTATATTCCAGAGAAAAATACACGAAAATAGCACATAAAGACAGAAAGAACGAACGAAATGAAGAACAATATAAAGAGGAAAGCAGAGGAAGAAGAACAAAAATGGCAAAGATTTCAAATGGCGCTTCACAGTTTCTACGGAAAATCTGGTTTTGTGAAGAAATTATTTGTGTTGTTTTTGTTTTTGTTTTGTTGTTGTTGTTGTTGTTGTTTTGAGTGGGGGGATCGACTGGTTATCTCCAATGTCTATTTATTTATCTATTCATCTAATTATTCATTTATTCATTCATTTATTCATCATAATTTCCCACCACCAGTACTGTGTCAGGTCCTGATACGGTGATATTAGAGGTTTTATGCAAAGGTCGGACATCTGCTCTTTTTATTATCAGCGAACGTGGGAGTAGCGTTTATGGATCAGTCTGCACGCTTTAACACCTTCTTGAAATTGAAATTCGGTGACACTTTAAGGCGTTGCTCATTTCAAGTCCCCCCTCCCCCCCCCCCCCCCCCCCCCCCCCCCCCCCCCCCCCACACACACACACACCCTTCCCTCTCCCCCGCCCCACCCCCAACCGAAAAACCAACAGAAACACCGGTTTAGTCTGCTACAGTCTTAGCTAGAACAGTCCACAGTGAGTTACCGATGTTAGGTCAGGTATCCAGGAGGCAACGATCCTGAGGAGACCGTGCACTGCTGCCGAATCACGTCGATGGTGCTCTGAGGCTATCTTCATTGATCTGTTGTTTCAGTTTCAGTTTCAGTTTCTCAAGGAGGCGTCACTGCGTTCGGACAAATCCACATACGCTACATGCGCTAGGCATGTTCTTGGCAGCAGCGTAACCCCAACGCGCTTGTCAGGCCTTGAGTGCATGTTCATACGTTTGTGTACCTATCAGAGTAGAATTCCGTACACCAAACAACACCCATATCACTTGAAGCAGAAAACCACGACAGTTTCAGTTTCAGTAGCTCAAGGAGGCGTCACTGCGTTCGGACAAATCCATATACGCTACACCACATCCGCCAAGCAGATGCCTGACCAGCAGCGTAACCCAACGCGCTTAGTCAGGCATTGAGTGCATGTTCATACGTTTGCAATTGGAATGAACTTCCTCTTTCGCTTCGTCAAGGCTCCGCACTCAGCTCTTTCAAGTCTGGCCTTAAAACCCACCTCTTCCCAAAATAGCCTCCCTTCCCTGCCTCTTCCTTGTCTTTAGTTTCTTCAGTTTTAGAGTTATGCATGCGTGTGAATGACTGGTGCGAAAGCGCTTTGATTTGTCTCTGCACAAGATTCAGCGCTATATAAATACCATTATTATTGTTATTATTACCTATCAGAGAAGATTTCCGTACACCAAACAACACCCATATCACTTGAAGCAGAAAACGACGACAAAGAAAACGAAAACGAAAACGAAAACACAGAAAAAAGCAAACAAACAAACACGGCGAAAACGATGATCGGGCAATACATTTCATTCACTGCCAATGAGGAAGGTGGCAGAATGGTGAAGACGCTCAGCGGCCAATATAGAGAGTCCGTGACGGTGTGGGTTCGAATCCCGCTCTCGCCCTTTCTCCCACGATTGACGCGATACACTGTGTGCGGCACACACTTGGCGCACTGAAACAGAACCCATGGCAACAAAAGTGTTGGATTCCAGCGCGTTGGGTTATGATGCTGTCAGGCATCTGCCAAGAAGATGTGGTGTAGCGTGTATGGATTTGTCCGAACGAAGTGACGCCTCCTTGAGAAACTGAAACTGCAATAGCCGAGTGGTTAAAGCGTTGGACTTTCAATCTGAGGGTCCCGGGTTCGAATCTCGGTGGCGCCTGGATTTTTACGATCTCCCAGGTCAACATATGTGCAGACCTGCCAGTGCCTGAACCCCCTTCGTGTGTATACGCACGCAGAAGATCAAATACGCACGTTAAAGATCCTTTAATCCATGTCAGCGTTCGGTGGGTTATGGAAACAAGAACATACCCAGCATGCACACCCCCGAAAACGGAGTGTGGCTGCCTACATGGCAGGGTAAATAAACAAAACGGTCATGCACGTAAAATATTAAACGTTACATGTTTGTCTGAATGTGTGTAGGTGTGCGTGCCTGAAATCTGATTGAATGACACAGGAAACAGATGATGCGCGCCCAATGGCAGCCGTCAGTCGTCTCTACCCAGGTAGGCAGCCTGTTGTGTAAATGACTCCGTGTGTGTAAAGCGCTTAGAGCTTGGTCTCCGACCGAGGATAGGCGCTATATGAATATCCATATCAATCAATCAGTCAATCAAAAAAACTCAAACTCACTTCCCAGTCCGATAAAATAAATAAATAAATTTTAAAAAACCTGTCCTGGGCAAAAGCTATGGACAGCTAACTGATTCGCTAGCATCGATCCAAAAAAAAATGTTTTCCTTCCAACATCTCTCCCAGGTCTGTGATTCAACGATCGGCTTGTCAGTGGACGATGCGATAATTCATCCTTTGGGCTGGCTTGCAAGGAATTGGTGAGGGGCAGCCGTGGTCAGTTCTTGATGAAAGAGCGTGTTCACAGGGGAGACCACCGGTGTGGCTGTCTGTTTCTACCCCCTCCCCCCCCCACACACACACCCCCTCCTGTGTTTGATGTATTTATTTATTTATTTGTTCATTTATTTATTTATTTATTTATTTTATTTATTTGTTTGTTTATTTCTTTGTGGTTTTTTTAATTTCTTTATTTACTTAGTTGGCTAGTTAGTTAGTTAATTAGTTATTCATTCTTTTGTGCATATATGTGCTTATGTAATTATCCATTTATTTATTTATTTATTTGTTTACTTGGTTAGTTACCAAGTTAATTAGTTACTGAGATAATTAGTTAATCAGTTATTCATTTATTTATGTACTTCTTTAACTGTTCATTTATTCATCTCTTTATTCTGTATTATCAATGGCTACTCCAATCAATGGGAAATCATATACAGCTTAGCCCAAGTTATATATATATATATATATATATATATATATATATATATAAATTACAACGTAACCAAAGTAATCATCACCCTTATCCACAACAACGTAACCAAAGTAATCATCACCCTTATCCACAACAACGTAACCAAAGTAATCATCACCATATATCCATTACAACGTAACCAAGGTAATCATCACCCCTTATCCATAACAACTTAGCCAAACTAATCATAACTCCTTATTCATTACAACACAACCAAAATAATCATCACCCCATATCCATTACAAAGTAACAAAGTAAAGACGACCCCCTTATCCATTTCAACGTAACCAAAGTAAAACGACCCGCCATATGAATTGCGAGGAAGAGGGAAAAGGGGGTAAAAAAGAAAGAATAATAATATGGATACTTTAAATCCAAACAATGAAAAAAAAAGTGAATGAATAAATAGATGAATAAATAATTAAACAAATAAAGGAATATATATATATATATATATATATATATATATATATATATATATATATATATATATATATATATATGATAGTCAGTCGTGTCCGACTATGACCATCAGAACAACAGAGGAGGCAACTGCTGTTCCGACTATTTGGGCCAGAATTTGATTATAGTGGAGAGTGTCTTGCCCAAGTTACATCCCCACTCTCTCGGCCAAGATGGTTTTTGGACAGTCGGCGTTGGGATGGTTCCCAAAGGCCAACTAGCCCACAAGGCTGCAGCACTAAGAGCCAGTGCAATTTTGCCTCCTGGTTTGAGAGTCATAGTCCTTCACAAAAGACTAAGCTGTAAATGGTTTCCCATTGACTAAAAATAAGGGGTGATGATTACTTTGGTTACGTTGTAATGAATAAGGACGATGATTACTTTGATTACGTTGTAATGGATAAGGGGTGGTGATTACTTTGATTACGTTGTAATGGATAAGGGGTGATGAGTACTTTGGTTTCGTTGTAATGGATAAGGGGTGATGATTATTTTGGTTACGTTGTAATGGATAAGGGGTGATGATTACTTTGGTTACGTTGTAATGAATAAGGACGATGATTACTTTGGTTACGTTGTAATGGATAAGGGGTGATGATTATTTTGGTTACGTTGTAATGAATAAGGGGTGATGATTAATTTGGTTAGGTTGTAATGGATAAGGGGTGATGATTACTTTGGTTACGTTGTAATGAATAAGGACGATGATTACTTTGGTTACGTTGTAATGGATAAGGGGTGATGATTATTTTGGTTACGTTGTAATGAATAAGGGGTGATGATTAATTTGGTTATGTTGTAATGAATAAGGGGTGATGATTACTTTGGTTATGTTGCAATGGATAAGGGGTGATGAGTACTTTGGTTACGTTGTAATGAATAAGGACGATGATTACTTTGGTTACGTTGTAATGGATAAGGGGTGATGATTATTTTGGTTACGTTGTAATGGATAAGGGGTGATGATTACTTTGGTTATGTTGTAATGGATAAGAGGGTTATATTTACTTTGTTTACGTTGTAGTGGATATGGGAGTCATGTTAACCTTCCTTTTAAGCTATAAGGTGCATCGAGGTTTGAACCCAGGAACCTCGGGAGAGATATCCAGTGCTCTAACCATTCGACCACCCTAATGTTCGGCTTGCACAAAATATAACCAGCCTATGTGTGTGTAGTGATGGGAGGTAGTTGGGCCAGTGATAGGCTTACAATTCACGTGTAATTCTTACAGCTTGATTTTTTGTTGTTGTTGTTGTTGTTGCTGATCCAATCTGATAGAAAAGAAGTGTGTGTGTGTGTGTGTGTGTGTGTGTGTGTGTGTGTGTGTGTGTGTGTGTGTGTGTGTGTGTGTGTGTGTGTGTGTGTGTGCTTTCTATTTGTGTGTGTGTGTGTGTGTGTGTGTGTGTGTGCTTTCTATTTGTGTGTGTGTGTGTGTGTGTGTGTGTGTGTGTGTGTGTGTGTGCTTTCTATTTGTGTGTGTGTGTGTGTGTGCTTTCTATTTGTGTGTATGTGTGTGTGTGTGCTTTCTATTTCGTGTGTGTGTGTGTGTGTGTGTGTGTGTGTGTGTTTGTGTGTGTGTGTTGTGTGTGTGTGTGTGTGTGTGTGTGTGTGTGTGTGTGTGTGTGTGTGCTCTTTCTATTTGTGTGTGTGTGTGTGTGTGTTTGCGTCAGGTTTTTAGGTTGTTTCTTTTCCCTTATGCTTGCATTTTCTTAATGAATGAAATGTCTGGCACTCATGTTGATGAAAGCCAGGCCAGGTGACGAAGCAGGGTGCTTGTGATGCCGGTGACAGCGGATTGAATGGCGGTGCCAAAGTCTGTGTCTGCCCTTTTGTATGCAAGCCTCCCTTTTTCCCTTCAATGGATACACACGCGAACAAGGACTTTCAGGAAAATTAATTAAAATTCGCTCCCGTTCCTCGACCATCACAACTCACACAGCACACACCAGCTTCCATCTCACTTACCACCCCCTCTCTCATACTCTTCCCTCTGTCCGTCTGTCTTTCTATCTGTCTGTCTCTCTCTGTCTCCCTATCTCTTTCGCTCTGTCTGTCTGTCTGTCTGTCTCGGTCTCTGCTTCTGCCTCTGTCTCTCTGTCCCTCTATCTCTCTGTCTCTGCCTGTTTGTCTCTGTCTCTGTCTGCCTGTTTTTGTCTGTCTCTCTTTCTCTCTGTATCTGTCTCTCTCTCCTGTGTGTGTGTGTGTGTGTGTGTGTGTGTGTGTGTGTGTGTGTGTCTGTGTGTGTGTGTGTGTCTGTGTGTGTGTGTGTGTGTGTCTGTGTGTTTGTATTGATTCATAGTATCCAATCAAATAATCTTACCATGCAAATGCTTGTGTCTGCGATCATATCATAATATATTGCAAAGCATTGCGTGTGTGAGGTGCGTGCGTGCATGCGTGCGTGCGTGCGCGTGTGTGTGTGTGTGTGCATATTCTGGCCGATATTGGAAGCGAACGAGAGAGTGACAGACAGACAGACAGACAGACAGAGACAGAGATACGAAGAAACACAAACAGACAGCTAGACAAAAACAGACAGACAGACAGAGAGTTTGGTAATGTCGAAACAGTTCCCTCGAAAACAGCAATTTTTTTTTTAACTAGAATGAAATAGAATAATAAAAATAAAAATCCAGTTCAATCCTCAACCAACATTCACACATCCATCAATCTGTGTTTTGAATTCGATACGACTGTCAACAAAGCGAAGACAAGCCCTAATGACCATAACTCTTCTGAAACACACGCTGACATGTTCTCTCCTCCCACCTTTCCCCCCGAAGAACGTGAAGCGAAATACAGAAAACCGTT
This sequence comes from Babylonia areolata, assembly GCF_041734735.1. Taxonomy (NCBI): domain Eukaryota; kingdom Metazoa; phylum Mollusca; class Gastropoda; order Neogastropoda; family Buccinidae; genus Babylonia; species Babylonia areolata. Next base: position 52,759,385 of record NC_134899.1, on the reverse strand, counting down.
TATAGCTTGCATCGCCGCCGCCGTTCCCTCGTCAGAATGTTAACGATGATTAATATGTGGATTGCCGGGCGCCACAGCTGAGTGGTTTGAAAGCGTTGGACTTTCAATTTGAGGGTCTTTGGTTCGAATCTCGGTCATGCCGTCTGGAGGGTTAAGGTGCTTTTGGTTGTTTTTTGTTGTTGTTGTTGTTTTTTTGTTTGTTTTTTTGTTTTTTTTGATTGATTGATGTGGATACTTATATAGCGCCTATCCTCAGAGACCAAGCTCTAAGCGCTTTACATACACGGGGACATTTGCACCACAGGCTGCCTACCTGGGTAGAGCCGACTGACGGCTGCCACTGGGTGCTCATCATTCGTTTCCTGTGTCATTCAATCAGATTTCAGACGCACACACATACACACTCAGACAGACATGTAACATTTTACGTGTATGAACGTTTTTGGTTTTGTTTTGTTTTTATTTTCCCCGCCATGTAGGCAGCCATACTCCGTTTTCGGGGGCGTGCATGCTGGGTATATTCTTGTTTCCATAACGTGCGTATTTGATCTTCTGCGTGCGCATACACACGAAGGGGGTTCAGGCACTAGCAGGTCTGCACATATGTTGTCCTGGGAGATCGGAAAAAAACTCCACCCTTTACCCACCAGGTGCACCGAGATTGAAACCCAGGACCCTCAGATTGAAAGTCCAGCGCTTTAACCATTCGGCTATTGCACCCGTCTATTGTGTGTGTGTTGCTTTTTTGTTTTTCCCCCAGACCAGACGAATACATTGTACAAGACTAAACATTGTGAAATCATGTGGAATCGATGTGTTGATGAATACGTGTTGTTCTGCCACTGTTCCTTTTCTTTATTTGTATTTTTATTTCTTTTTATCACAACAGATTTCTCTGTGTGAAATTCGGGCTGCTCTCCCCAGGAAGAGAGCGTCGCTACAAGACAGCGCCACCCTTTTTTTGTATTTTTTTCCTGCATGCAGTTTTATTTGTTTTGTTTTTTTCTGTCGAAGTGGACTTTTCTACAGAATTTTGCCAGGAACAACCCTTTTGTTGCCGTGGGTTCTTTTACGTGCGCCAGGTGCATGCTGCACACGGGACCTCGGTTTATCGTCTCATCCGAATGAATAGCGCCCAGACCACCACTCAAGGTCTAGTGGAGGGGGAGAAAATATCGGCAGCTGAGCCGTGATTCGAACCAGCGCGCTCAGATTCTCTCGCTTCCTAGGCGGACGCGTTACCTCTAGGCCATCATTCCACATGGCCATCACTCCACATGGCCATCACTCCACATATCACTCCACATGGCCATCACTCCACATGGCCATCACTCCACATGGCCATCACTCCGCATGGCCATCACTCCACATGGCCATCACTCCGCATGGCCATCACTCCGCATGGCCATCACTCACTCCACATGGCCATCACTCCGCATGGCCATCACTCCACATGGCCATTACTCCACATGGCCATCACTCCACATGGCCATCACTCCACATATCACTCCACATGGCCATCACTCCACATGGCCATCACTCCACATGGCCATCACTCCACATGAATGAATGGTCAGTGTTCAGAGCGCTGTCCTCTTTGCACTTTCCAATACTTTGTCGTGCAGATATCATATTACATTCTGAAAGCCTTTTGAAAAAAAAAAAAGGTAAAAGAAAGGGAAAAAAAAAGCAAAAAAGAAAGACACAAAAACCCCGCGGGCAATGGTATGGAAAAAAGTATCAGCGTAAGAATGGACCTCGCCAGATTCTGTGTTAACGATTGCTGTGGTCATTTGTTTCTGTTTTATATTAACAACGAGGCGTCAGTTTGTCTTTGGACTGGTAGTGGAGTGATGGCCTAGAGGTAACGCGTCCGCCTAGGAAGCGAGAGAATCTGAGCGCGCTGGTTCGAATCACGGCTCGGCCGCCGATATTTTCTCCCCCTCCACAAGACCTTGAGTGGTGGTCTGGACGCTAGTCATTCGGATGAGACGATAAACCGAGGTCCCGTGTGCAGCATGCACTTAGCGCACGTAAAAGAACCCACGGCAACAAAAGGGTTGTTCCTGGCAAAATTATGTAGGAAAATCCACTTCGATAGGAAAAACAAATAAAACTGCACGCAGGAAAAATACAAAAACAAAACAAACAAACAAAAATGGGTGGCGCTGTAGTGTGGCGACGCGCTCTCCCTGGGGAGAGCAGCCCGAACTTCACACAGAGAAGTCTGTTGTGATAAAAAGAAATAGAAATACAAATACTTAACACGCCTGTGTGAATTCACCCCCCACCCCCCCCACCCCACCCACCCTCACTCTTTTCCAACACCATGCTCCCCATTTTTGGCACACTGATTGACATCATCCGACGTGTTCCAGCAATTACGATAATCATTGCGTTGCTGGCAGTTTTAATCTTGGACCTCGTTTCAGCTGTGGCATCATTCCAGATTAACCAGACTGACGAATCATTGTGGATGCCGTGGAAAATCAAATCCCCCAAGGAGCTCTTTTCAAGAGAGTCAAGCAGCAAATGCTTTTGTTTGTCCATTGTCCAATTAATTGGGATTCATTTCATATTCCAATCAAAACTTCGCTCACAATGAGGAATGACGTTGTTGTTGTTGTTGTTTTTTTAAAAAGCATGAAGCAACAGCCTTGAACTGGTGAAAATTATATGGCTGAATCTGGGAGAACATTTCAAAATCAGAAACTTCGACTTGAACATGACTTTAAGAGAATTACAGACTGGTTTCCTGTTGTTAGGTGTGTGTGATTTAAAGGATTTTTTTTGTTTTGTTTTTTGTTTTTTTTGCAGAGTGCAAATTTCTGTCTATCTGTCTGTCTGTCT
>NC_134899.1:52749035-52751535 GCF_041734735.1 Babylonia areolata | reverse complement strand
GAGGCAGAGAGAGAACGAGAGAGAGGCAGAGAGAGAGAGAGACTGGGTTTGAATGTGTGAAGAAGAATTGCCGTGTCCAGCATCGGAGTGACTTGGAGTACATGGGGTGTTGGGGAGGGCAGGGGAACAGACAGACAGACAGACACACTGATAGACTGCCAGACCGACAGACTCACAGTGGGAAAGGAGGTTTTACGTGGTCAGCAACGTCAGAGGACAGATCGAAGACCGCCAAGATCGAAGAAGACTGTCAATATAAGTCAAACGACACCAAAACTTAGCACTACACTGTCCCAAATCAGTGTCGCCCAGCTGACAGGGAGGTCCACACCTCAGACGTATGCCCACACCCACTGGCGGCGTTCACTGCTGACGACTAGCAGGTGGTCTGAGTGTGCTGGTGGAAGATCTGTGCATTGATTTTGCCGTCACGTGAGGTTTGTGGCGGGCTACAAGTGGAATTAATACCACACCATTATTTACAGACCTACCAGCACTCAACGGGGGTTCCGGAGAGATAGGAGGTGGGGGGGTTGGGAGAAGGGGTAGGGGGAGAAGGGGGCTGGAGCTGGGGCTGATACTCTCAACGATCTGCGGTGAGACAGCCTTAACCCTCCCCCCATCACCCCCCAACATCAACCCCGCACCCTTCCCTCATTATCAACCTCCCCATCAACCACCCCCCCCCCCCCAACCCCCCATTCCCCCCCCCCACCCCCCCTCAACCTCCCGTCTGTCTGCTGAGTGGAATTGATTGATTGATTGATTAATACTGATACTTATATAATTATATTCTGTCTCTCCTCGGTCAGAGACCAAGCTCTAAGCCCTTCACAAACACGGGGTCATTTGCACAACAGGCTGTCTAGCTAGGTAGAGCCGACGTACGACTGCCACTGGACGCTCATCATTCGATTCCTGTGTCATTCAATCAGATTTCTGGCGCGCGCGCGCGCGCACAGACACACACACACACACACACACACACACACACACACACACACACACACACACACACACACACACACGCCCGCGCACACACACGCACACACACACACACACACACACACATACACACACACACTCAGCCAAATGAGGAATGAGGGTGATGAGGTGCTGTGACAGACAGTATTGTCATTTATTTTGAGACGTCATGTCCTTAGTAGTTGTTTGGATGTGGTGCTATGTGATTGGACGGCTGTCTTGGGCGGCCATCTTTGGCATTGAGCTTTACGTCATCACCTCCGACCCCCCGCTACCCCCCAGCCCCACCCCCGCCCCCACCCCCACCCCCGTGCAGTTTTAATTGGTGGTGACGTTTTCTGCTTTCTCAAGCTCTGGTCGTCGCTACCTCTCTCACTTTCTTGAAATGGACATTCCAACTCGTCACCTTCGTTCTGCTTCTGATACCAGGCTATTAAAAAACAAGAGAGGCAAGGCCTTCAAGACTCACTTGTGATACACTTTCAAAAAATCTAATCGTTAAAATGTGTTCTATATTTGTTATTATAAAGCTTCGCGTTTAAAAAAAGAAAAAAGAAAAAAAAAGTCCTAACCAGATTCGAATTAAGTCCCCTAGTATTAATTACAAAGTAATTTCCCTTTTTTACTATCTGAACCAAAACGTTTGCAAAATAAATAAAACTTCCATGCTTAGCAAAAGAAGTTCCTGTTTGAACAAAAAATGATAATAATGACTGCTCTTGTTGTTGGGTCAGAATATCAGATCAACGTGCCAAGTTTAGAGAATACAAAAAATATAAATATAACAGTAAACGCAGTTTGCATATAATTAGGCTTCATTTTTTTTTTTTTTTTTGTGCCCATTCCAGAGGTGCAATATTGTTTTAAACAAGATGACTGGAAAGAACTGAATTTTTCCTATTTTTTATGCCAAATTTGGTGTCAACTGACAAAGTATTTGCAGAGAAAATGTCAATGTTAAATTTACCACGGAGACACAGACACACACACACACACACACACACACACACACACACACACACACACACACACACACACACACGCACACACACACACACACAGAGGGAGAGAGAGAGAGAAAGAGAGAGAGAGAGAGAGACAACCGAACACCGGGTTAAAACACATTCACTTTGTTTACACAAGTGAGTCAAAAATCCCTGTTGTGTAAAGAAGAAGCAACAGGGACAGAGACCTTTCTCTTTTCAGGTCCTGTCATTTGTGGAACAAACTGCCAGAAAATGTTGCTTCAGTCTGTTTCGCTGAAGTCTTTTAAGCCTGCCGACAATCCACACACACACTGACCCCATCCAGTCAACGCTAACCGTGACCAGAGAAGAAGGAACGGATCGATGTGGAGAGAAAAAATCCATTGTTGATCGTCTTCCTTTCTTCACTGTATTCACTGTCTCTGTCTCTCTGTCTGTCTCTGTCTCTGTCTGTCTGTCTGTACGTCTGTCTCTGTCTCTGTCTCTGTCTCTCTCTCTCTCTCTCTCTCTCTCTCTCTCCACTGTTAATC
>NC_134899.1:52741535-52744035 GCF_041734735.1 Babylonia areolata | reverse complement strand
GAATCCCAACATCGCCAGAATTCGCCCACGTATATGTGTTTGCCTACAATATCTGTTTACCAAGCTTAAGGCTTTTCTCTCTCTCTCTCTCTCTCTCTCTCTCTCTCTCTCTCTCTCTCTCTCTCTCTCTGTCTTAAACATCAGCATAAAACAAGCGTAAAATGATGAGAGTCAGACAATAGAGATCCATCCAACGGGGATTGTGGAAGGTGGGGTGGGGGTGTGGGGTGGGGGGTGGAGAGAGGAGGCTAGGTGTGGACAATTGATACGGGAGAATGAGAAAACAGTGGAACATGGGACCAGGGAATGGTTAGTGAAAACATACGTAGCTACATAGTTATGTTGATGGTGTTGATGATGACAATGTTCGTGTGCATCTTTCGCTCAGTTGTTTTAAATTCTCCTTTGTTTCGCCTTGTTTGTGTGAACGTATGAACTTATATGATATAAAATGTTGGGGAAAAAGTGTTCATTAAAATTTTTAAAAATATATAAATAAAAAAAATAATTTGCCCACGTCCACAAGGTGCTCTGGACGCCAGTCTTTCGAATGACACTGTAAACCAGTGGTTTCTTGTGCAGCATGCACTTAGCGCAGACAACAGAACCCAGGGCAACAAGAGCGTTGTCCCTGCTAAAAAAATAAAAATTAGAATAAAATTTAAAAAAATTGCGGTGCTGCACTGAAACGACGCACTCTCCACGGGGAGAGCACCCCGGACAGTTTTTGTTTGTTTGTTGTGGGTGCGGGGGGGGGGGGGGGGGGTGCGGGGGGGGGGGGGGGTCATAATGTTGTGAAAAAAATGTAATGATGCACAAAATACATGATATATTTTTATGTACGCTAATGTGCAGTGGAACCGTGTTGTCAACATAAATGACATGGATACAACAGAAACATTGAAATAATGATGAATTATAATTAAGATAACCACTATCATTGACGTATTTACTTTGCATAAATCAGAAGAACTGTATATTTTCTGCACATACAACATAACATAGAATTGTTATTGCATATTGAATGTGATTGAATGAATGGTTAATAGTTGAATTGTGTCCATAGCGTCAGTGTGTCATATTGCTCGTGTTTGGTGCTTGTTCCTGTGAAATATAAAAAAGAAAAGAAAAAAAAATATATATATATATGTGTGTGTGTGTGTGTGTGTGTGTGTGTGTGTGTGTGTGTGTGTGTGTGTGTGTGTGTGTGTGTGTGTGTGTTGTTAACATAAATGACATGGATACAAACAGAAACATTGAAATAATGATGAATTATAATAAAGATAACCACTAGTGATCGTGTGTGTGTGTGTGTGTGTGTGTGTGTGTGTGTGTGTGTGTGTGTGTGTGTGTGTGTGTGTGTGTGTGTGTTTCTGAACTGTTTTCTTTCATAAGGATCTTAGTGCTTTGTATGTGTATGTGTGTCTGATAGCAAGGTTAGATTAGTTCAAGGGAGGGTTATTATATATTTGTTTGAATTGTCGAAGTCTTTGCCTGGCCTGACATACACTTAACTCAGTGCGGACGAGGAGTGGATTGTCAGTTTGGATCAGAAGCGTTAGGAAAACAAAATAAACGTCAACAAAAGAGGAAAATCAATGACAATGATAATGTGTATGGGAAATGTTTGTCAATGCAACAGCAAAGCGGGTTGTTTGGGCAAATGGTTGGTTGGATTGTTTTTTTCTATTCTTTTTTTTTTTCTGTTTAAAATAAAACGTGAAGTGAATATTCTTTCTGTCTTTCTACTTGTATTTATTTCTCTCTGCCTGTATGATGATGTGAATGTCTGTCTGTCTGTCCGTCCGTCTCTCCTCCTCCTTATGATTGTTCTTAAAAACCTCTCTCTCTCTCTTTCTCTCTCTCTCTCTCTTGTCCTCTCTCTCTCTCTTTCTCCTCTCTCTCCTTCTCTCTCTGCCCCTCTCTCTTTCTCCTCTCTCTCTCTTTCCTCTTTTTTCTCTCTCTGTCTCTCTCTGTGTCTCTCTCTCCTCTCTCTCTTTTTCCTCTGTCTCTGTCTCTCTCTCTATTTCTATTTCTCTCTCTCTTTCTCCCACCTCTCCCTCTCCCTTTCTCCCCTCTCTCTCTTTCCTCTTTCTCTCTCTGTCTCTCTGTTTCTCTCTCTGTCTCTGTCTCTCTCTCTCTCTCTCTCTCTCTCTCCTCCTCCTCCTCTCTCTCTCTTTCTCCTCTCTCTCCTTCTCTCTCTGCCCTCTCTTTTTCTCCTCTCTCTCTTTCCTCTTTTTTCGCTCTCTGTCTCTCTCTGTGTGTCTCTCTCTCCTCTCTCTCTTTTTCCTCTGTCTCTCTCTCTCTCTCTCCCTTTCTCCTCTCTCTCTCTCTCCTCTTTCTCTCTCTCTCTGTCTCTCTGTTTCTCTCTCTCTCCCCTCTCTCTTTCTCCTCTCTCTCTCTTTCCTCTTTTTCTCTCTCTCTGTCTCTCTCTGTGTGTGTCTCTCTCTCCTCTCTCTCCTCTCTCTCTTTTTCCTCTCTCTCTCTCTCTCTCTCTTTC
>NC_134899.1:52726535-52736535 GCF_041734735.1 Babylonia areolata | reverse complement strand
ACGAAACCGTATCACAGCATCAAACTCTGGAAGAAAGAGGAAGGAGGGAAACAAAGAAAGAAAAGCGAAATATGGATGGAGGGAGGGGGGAGGTATATCAAACGAGTTAATAATTATATATCTAAAAAAAAAAAAACACTAGACTATTTGCTTTAAAGCGTATCATAACATCGAAAGCTTTAAGAAAGAAGGAAGGAAGGAGGGAAGGAAGGAAAGAAGGAAGGAAAGAAAGAAGGAGGGAGGGAAGGAAGGAGGGAAGGATAGGAAGGAAGGAAGGAAGGAAGGAGGGAGGGAGGGAGGAAGGAAGGAAGGAGGGAAGGAAGGAAAGAGGGGAGGAAGGAGGGAAGGAAGGAAAGAAGGAGGGAAGGAAGGAAGGAAGGAAAGAAGGAGGGAAGAAGGAAGGAAGGAAGGACACGGAAACAAAGGAAGTGCGGATAAGGATGGGGATAGTGAAAAGAGATTTTGACAAAAAAAAGGAAAAGGAAAAAAAGGACTAAGTACATTAAAAACGCTGAAAAGTTGAAAACGAAAAACAAAAGAAGATAAATCTAAATGTTTTAAATGCATTAAATTAAACTGTATCGCAAAAGAATGAAGAAAGGAATAAATGAAGGACGGGACGAAAGAAAGAAGAAAGAATCAAGGAAAGGACAGTGATAGTTAAAAGAATACAGACTTGTAAAGTTCAAAACAAACGAATCAAAACAAAAAAAGAACAAAAAAAAGACTGAATGCATTTAAAAAAAAACACAAAAAAAAACAAAAAAAACCCAACTTATTACAACATAAAAGCTGAAAGAAATGGCAAAGGAAAAGGAGGATGGACAAGAAAAGAAGGAAAGGGAAGGGAATTAAGCAAAATAACATAGAAAGGGATCAAACAGAGAGCAACCTCCACCACCACCACCCACCCACCCACCCCTCAAAAAAACCAAAAAAAAAGAAAAGTTCTGGAAATGCAGAACAGGAATTGATAAATCAAATGACAGAAACAAAATATGATGGTTAACAGGCAACAACAAATGAAGAGATCCGCACAAAATAATAGAGAAGACAATGTCAGTATGTTTATGGATTTCCCGAAGAACGAGTCTGCAAATGAAGCATACGAGCACTAAGAGTAAACTGACACATTATTATTATTATTATTATTATTATTATTATCATTATTATTATTATTATTATTATCATTACTACTACTACTACTACTCTTACTACTACTACTACTTTATCTTCTTTTTTTTCTTCTTTTTTTGTACGCTTATAGTTGGCTTCATCAAGTTTTTGCGCCTTATATATATTAGTAGTAGTAGTAGTAGTTCTTTTTTTATGTACTTATCCATTATTTGTTCACCTTTTTTTTTTTCTCTCTCTAGGCCTGACTAAGTGTGTTGGGTTACGCTGCTGGTCAGGCATCTGCTTGGCAGATGTGGTGTAGCGTATATGGATTTGTCCGAACGCAGTGACGCCTCCTTGAGCTACTGAAACTGAAACTGAACTGAACACAAACCATGTGATGAACCTGAATAAGAAGACCGCGACTCTCAAGGCTGCTGCCTGTCTGTTGACGTCACTTTCTGCACATGGAGTATGGATGTCCTCTCATGTCAACAGGGTCCCAGTCGTTGTGTCTGGCAGCTGTTGGGGTTTATGAAAATCTGAGAGCGTCATGAAAACCAGGGGATATAGCTGGGTCTTTGGCTGCAGGTTTCGAACCCCTAGCTACCCCCCCCCCCCCCCACCCCCACCCCCACCCCCCCACCCCCCCACCCCCTTTTTTTTTGTCTCTGTTTCTCAGTATCTCTTTCTCTGCCTGCCTCTGTCTCTTTCCGTCTCTCTCTCTCTCCCTCTGTGTGTGTGTGTGTGTGTGTGTGTGTGTGTGTGTGTGTGTGTCTGTCTGTCTGTCTGTCTGTCTGTATGTCTGTCCGTCTCTCTCTCTCTCTCTCTCTCTCTCTCTCTCTCTCTCTCTCTCTCTCTCTCTCTCAGGTCGGTGTACGTCCACAAAATACCTCTAGCTTGGTGCTTGATGTTAACAACACAGCACAAATAAATTTTAAAAATGAGTCAAGCATAACTAGGTGAGCCACTGGAGATTGAAGAAAACACACGTGATAATCGCTTATACCAAACAATGGAAAATACTACTAGCGCAGTGAAACAATAAAATCCCTTTATACCAAAACTAACAACAACAACAATACAATAACAGCAACAACAACAGCAAAACTACAAAACAATCTCTTATGAAAAATAACAACAACAAGATATAAAACAACCACAAAACAATGGCTTGCACAAAACAAAAAGGGGGGGGGGAAGGGGGCAGTTAGAAACAAAACAATGCTTAGCGTAACTCCGCGACAAAGCCATTATTGTCGCCAGTATAGGTGGTGCCCTAAGTACATTAATTTAAATTAGAACAGACACTACTGAACATCACCACAGTGACTCAGCAGCAGCGCAGGGTCTCCTCTGGTGTGTGGCCTCCTGGCGACCTTACATCGACGGTTCGCTGTTGACCGCACACACTGGAACGGAATAGCCAGGGTGTGGCCGTGTATGAGTTACTCAGAATGAGCGGGGTGGGAGTAATGCCACTGAAACGGTGCAGATAATGGGGCAGTAAAGAAACAAAAACAAAAAATGGGGAAAACGTGGGCAGTGAAAAAATAAAAGGAAAAAAGGCTTATGCAAAACAAAAAAGGGGGAAAAGTGGGCAGTGAAACAGACAAAAGGCTTATACAAAACAAAAAAAAGGAAAAAAGGGGGCAGTGAAAAAGACAAAAGGCTTATACAAAACAAAAAAAAGGAAAAAAGGGGGCAGTGAAAAAGACAAAAGGCTTATACAAAACAAAAAAAAGGGAAAAAAGGGGGCAGTGAAACAGACAAAAGGCTATTACAAAACAAACCAAAAAGGGCGGAGGAGGGATGAGTGGGGGGGGAGAGAGGCGAGGAAGTGGTGGTGGGTACAGGGGTGAAAGGGGGATTGGGCAGAGAGGGAAGAGAGGGAGGGGAGGGGGGGCGGGGGGCAGAACAACAACATAATACCCCCACTACCACCACCACCACCCCACCCCCCCGTCTCCCACAGAGTCGTGTTTCTGGCTGGCAGAGTTCCAGAAAATGAGTTCCCAATGAAAAGTAAGCGAAGCGTAAGACAGAGATCAGAGAGAGAGAGCCGGGCAGCTTTCACAGACACCGTCAGGTTGACTGTCAGGACCCCGCAAGGCTGATCCCTACTGGGTGTTCGCTGTGATTGCTTCTTCTGGTCAGCTGAGCTGGACAGAGGGTATCCAGACTGACACGTTCTGCTTCTTCTGGTCAGCTGAGCTGGACAGGGGATTTCCAGACTGGAATGGGTATGATCAGTATCGTTGAAGTATCACAACAACGCTCTTGAACGGAATTGTTATTGTCCATTCTCTCCCCATCTCTGTCTCTGTCTCTGTCTGTCTGTCTGTCTGTCAGTCAGTGTGCCTGTCGTTCGCTCTCTGCATCTGTCTCTGCCTGTCAGTCTGTCTGTCTGTCGTTCTCTCTGTCTCTGTCTCTGTCTCTCTCTCTGTCTGTCTGTCTGTCTGTCTCTCTCTCTTCGCCTCTCTCTCTGTCTCTGTAAGCACGCATGTATGTAAGTATGCATGCATGTATGTACTTATCCCTCTCCTTCATCCCTCCCTCCCTCCCTCCCTCTATCTTTCTGTCTGTGTATCTATCTGTCTATCTATCTATCTATCTATCTATCTATCTGTGTTGTTTTTGTTTGTTTGTTTGTTTCCCATTCAATCTCCTTGTTGGACACAAAGTAATGCCACGTGACTTCTAAGAAGAAACGTACCAGTAGTAAAAGAAAGAGATAAGGAAGAAAGGAACCCAAGGAAGGAAGGAAAGAGGAAAGAAAAATGACCAAGAAAGTTAACCAACACAAACTAGGTAAAAACAAAATTAAACCAAAACTCCAGCGAAATGATAACGATCTTGAAGTCTTCCCATATGTTGTTGGTTTTTTGGTTTGGGGTTGTTTTTGTTGTTGTTTTTTTGTTTTCGTTTTTGTTTTGTTGTTGTTGTTGTTGTGTTGTTGTTGTCTTTTTCTTTTTGTTGTTGTTGTTGTTGTTTTGGGGGGTGACGACTATCCACAATGACTGTATGATTTCAAAACCTCAGTTTAGGCCCATTGTATGATGCCAGAAACGAATCTGAAGATCGGTGTTTCAGCGCGTGTCCTCCTAGGAGTCACGTGACAGCGGGCAGACGAGGTTTCGTTCAGCTGTCAAAGTCAATGTGGAAGTTAGTGGAGAAACCAGGCATGATTTAATGAAAGGACAACCTTTAATCACCTTTAATTACCCTACAGACAGGGACCGTTACTCTAGCAAAACTGGCATGAAAAAAGTCTGATGTCACAAGTACTATTTTGATCTTGTTCCTTGAAATTTAGTTTTGAATTGTATTTGCTGAATGGTAGAGGAGTCTCGTTTCTCGGAGATGTAACGTTCTGACACATCAGATTACTGAAACGAAGAAACAAACCAACAAACAGGCAATGATCAAATCATTGTCTTCGCTGGTACCCCGACGGAAAAAACAGAAGTCAAGGTGATCAACGCAATCGGTGCTGTGCTTGTACCACTACCACCATCACCACCATCATTATATATGATAGTCAGTCGTGTCCGACTATGATCATCAGAACAGCAGAGCAGGCAACTGCTGTTCCCACTATTTGGGCTAGAATTTGATCATAGTGGAGAGTGTCTTGCACAAGTACATCCCCACTCTCTCGGCCTTGAGGGTTTTAGGACAGTCGGTGTTGGGATGGTTTCCAAAGGCCAGCTAGCCCACAAGGCTGCAGCACTAAGAGCCAGTGCAATTTTGCCTCCTAGTTTGAGAGTCATAGTCCTTCACAAAAGACTAAGCTGTAAATGATTTCCCATTGACTGGAGAAACCATTGATAATACAGCTCTCACTGTGCTGTTGGCCCAAATGTAAACTTATGTCAATCTGTGATATAAGCCGAGACCACCATCATTACTACTATTACTACTCCTGCTGCTGCTGCTACTACTGGTGCGACCTATACTGCAATTTGCTATGATGGTGATAATGATGGTGATGATGATGATGATGATTAAAATGATGATGATGTTTCGGGCGTCTGAATGGCTGAGCTGTACGTCTGATCGATGGTTTGATTTGTTAAAAGGGTTCAGACAGGGCTGTCTGTTAATACCAGTTCTAAAACGTTTGGGGAATACTCTCTCTCTCGCTCTGTGTGTGTGTGTGTGTGTGTGTGTGTGTGTGTGTGTGTGTGTGTGTGTGTGTGTGTGTGTGTGTGTGTGTGTGTGTGTCTGTCTGTCTGTCTGTCTGTCTCTCTCTCTCTCTCTCTCTCTCTCTCTCTCTCTCTCTCTTATTGTCAGTATTTTGTCATTTGGGAGATGTAAGTCTATGATAGAACGTTCACAAAAAGACCATAGTTTGTACGTTTCTTTCTCTTTTGATGCTGAGGAATTCATGTTTAATCAATCCAACCTGTCATCATCTTTGTTTTGTTTTGTTTATTTCCTGGTCCGGGGTGTTGTCTTTGAACAGGCAGGGATTGATTCATGGCGTCCCTCTTTGTCCGCATGCATTTTGTCTGTTGATTTCAACCACCCCCATCAGCTCCAAGGGTTTTGTTCCAGTGACAGGGACTTAAAAGGCTGTAGCAACGTGCATCTCTCCTTCTTTGTGTCCCTTTTCAATTTGATTTTTCAACACGAATTTGACAATGCTTGAATATTAACCATTGTTTCACATCATTTGATATTCCGGAAGATTTGTTATTCATCATTCTACATGATATAGTATTCTACAGGATGAAAGGTACTGTCAGATCGTGTGCATCACAATGCAATGCAATATTGTCTCTTTCCCTGTCCCTGTTCCTGTCAGTCACACACACAGAGAGAGAGAGAGAGAGAGAGAGAGAGGGAGACATACACACATAAAAAGAAAACAAACCCAGAGTGTAAAATAAAATTCAAATTTCCCCATCACAATGTAAAAGGCTTGCTCCAAAAAACTGGACAATAATGTTTTCATTGATTACATACAATGATATTATTTCTTAACGGAAACATTTATTGCTGCAGAATTTGAATCTGGCCTTTTCAACGACTTTCTTTTATTCACATCACAAGGTATATCTCCCAATACCTTCTTTGGGTTTTTTAATTAAAAAACTAACACAAATATTACTTTACTCTTTTGAAAGATTAAGATTGCAACGATTGGATAATACCGAAAAGGTCCATATCGTGGCACGCAAAAGATTTTTAGGGGTTCATGTGCGCACACCCAATAAGATGGTGTGTAGCGAACTGGGACGTTATCTATTGTACGTGAACTCATACATAAACTGCCTTTGGTAATGGTTTAACCTTTTGGAAATGGATACACAACGGTTACCACGACAAGCTTTTGAAATGTTACGGGTGTTTAGATGAAAAAGGGAAAGAACTACTGGTTTACACAAATAAGGGACATTTTATGTCAAACTGCTTTCGGTATTATGTGGCTACAAGGGATTAGGGGGTGTTGACGTATTTATTCAGGAATAGTCTGGGGCTATTCGAGACAAAGAGATGTATTCATCTTATCGGTCATTTAAGGCTGTATTTGAGATAGAGAAATTCAAACGAATACTAGTATTTACTGCTTTAGAGTTGCTCTTTCTCAGAACAGACATGGTGTACTTCCTCTCAATAATGATATCCATCGTTATAGCAACTCGAACCAAAAAATATGCTGCCCCTTTTGTATATCAAAAACCGAAAATGGATTGCTTTTTTTTTCTTTTTCTTTTTTTAATATGCAGATCTAAGTAATTTTTTTTTTTAAAGCTTCAAAGAAAGTTCCCATTTTAATATTGCTCTGAGCAGACTATGACCCACACAAACGTAATCTGTCTCAATATATATCTCATGATATATGAAAAAAGATACCGTATGATCAATGGTGATTGCTAAATGATGCTTTCAACGTCATTAATTTCATGGCCTCTGTATGTTTGATTTGTTGAAATAATACTGGTGAATCTTTTAAGATTGTAATGACATTGAACACATTGTGATTTTAAAATGATAACGAAATGTCAAACTAACATTACGAACACGTTTCGTGTTATCGTTAAAGAAGTTTGTCAACCCTTGAATTTTTTTGCCGGATGAACGATAATCATGGACGATACCCAAAACAGCCCCCCACGACTTATTATAAGCTTGTCTGATTCTGTTGAGATTTGCCAGCACTGCTAATTCATATTGTAACAATGTCCTTGCTTTCCAGATTGTACCCCCCTCCGACGCCTTGTCCCCACTCCAAGGCCGCAAACAGACCCCCCACCCCCACCCCCCCAACTCTCCTACCCCACCCCCTTACCCATGTGTTTGTATGATGGACTGAGGCCGATGTACAGCAAATCATTTGTCTTGTCTCTGTCTGCCTCTCTCTGTGTCTCTGTGTCTCAGGTCAGGATGTCAGTGAAGGGCTGTCACCTCAGTGTGATGAGACAGAGCTTACAGGTCAGGATGTCAGTGAAGGGCTGTCACCTCAGTGTGATGAGACAGAGCTTACAGGTCAGGATGTCAGTGAAGGGCTGTCACCTCAGTGTGATGAGACAGAGCTTACGGGTCAGGATGTCAGTGAAGGGCTGTCACCTCAGTGTGATGAGACAGAGCTTACAGGTCAGGATGTCAGTGAAGGGCTGTCACCTCAGTGTGATGAGACAAAGCTTACAGGTCAGGATGTCAGTGAAGGGCTGTCACCTCACTGTGATGAGACAGAGCTTACAGGTCAGGATGTCAGTGAAGGGCTGTCACCTCAGTGTGATGAGACAGAGCTTACAGGTCAGGATGTCAGTGAAGGGCTGTCACCTCAGTGTGATGAGACAGAGCTTACAGGTCAGGATGTCAGTGAAGGGCTGTCACCTCAATGAGATAAGACAGAGCTTACAGGTCAGGATGTCAGTGAAGGGCTGTCACCTCAGTGTGATGAGACAGAGCTTACAGGTGAGGATGTCAGTGAAGGGCTGTCACCTTGCTGAGATCAGACAAAGCTTACAGGCCAGGATGTAAGTGAAAGGCAGTCACCTCACTGAGATGACACGGAAATTAAGTTCAGGATGTCAGTGAAGGACCAGCCGAGTGGTTCAAGCGTTGGACTTTCAATCTGAGGGTCCGGGTTCGAATCTCGGTAACGGTACCTGGTGGGTAAAGGGTGGAGATTTTTCCGATCTCACAGGTCAACATATGTGCAGACCTGCTTGTGCCTGGACCCCCCTCGTGTGTATACGCACGCAAGAGATAAAATACGCACGTTAAAAATACTTTAATAAATGTCACCATTTGGTGGGTTATGGAAAAGAACATACCCAGCATTCACGCCCCCGAAAACCGATTATTGCTGCCTACATGGCGAGGTAAATAACCAAAACGGTCATACACGTAAAATGTCACATGCCTGTCTGCGTGTGTTTTTGTGCATGCCTGAAATTCGAATCTGAATGACAAAGGAAACGAATGATGAGCGCCCAATAGCACCCGTCAGTCGGCTGTACCCCGGTAGGCAGGCTGTGCAAATGACCCCGAGTATGTAAAGCGCTTAGAGCTTAATCTCCAACGGAGGAAAGGCGCTATATGAATATACATATCATTCATTTCTCTCTTTTTTTTCTTCTTCTTTTTCTTTTTTTTTTTTTTTTTTTTTTTTTTTTTTTTTAGATGAATCGACGAAGACCTTCCCCCAGGATTTTCCACAGACAGATGCTTGAAGCTCTTGAATGAGGAGGCCTAAATTAATCTTAGTTGATTTGTTAATCGGATTCATTGAGGAAATGCTGGTTTCAATTTCATCTTCTTAATCATAATCATCTGAAAGTTGTGTTGATGTTGTTGTTGTTGGTTTCTTTGTTTCTTTGTTTTGCTTTTTGTTTTGTTTTTCATTTTCATATTCTTTGTTTTCGACGAATTGCCAGTATTGCAATGAAACTAATCTAATTCTACAATAGCTGTGCCAATCGGATACATAATTACATGAATAAATATAATCATGAAATTCAAAAACAAACACAAGTATAAGTTGATAAATCAGTGAGTGAATTAATTGCGAATTAAAACTCTGCAGCTGACAACTCTTTCCCGACACCTGGGGAAATCAAACCCTGATGAAAATTGTTAATACAGAGAGAGAGAGAGAGAGAATTACGTGACAGTATTTCTGTTTGTTCATTTATAATTAATTGCGATCCAGATGATACTGTCAGCATGGGATTTCTATGACAATGTGTGAAGGAGTTTTCAGTGGCGAACGAAACAGCCTTGGAATTAACCCCTTTTTTCCCAACGTAGATCTTGGAACAATCGCAAGCATTACGTTCAAGTAATATTCAGAAAAGGAAGGTTTTTGATTTGTTCTTCATCCATTATTGAAATTTGATCAGCTTGTTTGTTAAGATGTGTAAACTGGAGTGAGAGACACATAGGGAGAGAGAGGGGGGTGGGGTGGGAGGGGACAGAAACAGAGACAGTCAGACAGATAGGCATGTACACATGCAGGCAGGTAAATACAGACAGACAGACAGATAAGTACGTAAGCAGCATACAGGTAAACACAGAAAGATAGGCACGTAAGCAGAGAGACAGACAGACAGTCAGACAGATAGGCACGTAAGCAGGCAGGCAGGTAATACAGACAGACAGACAGACAGATAGGCACGTGAGCAGGCAGGCAGGTAATACAGACAGACAGACAGATAGGCACGTAAGCAGGCAGATAGGTAAATACAGACAGACAGACAGACAGACAGATAGGTATAAGCTGGCAAACAGGTAAAAATACAGACAGACAGAAAGATAGGCACGTAAGCAGGTAGATAGGTAAATACAGAGAGACAGACAGACAGATAGGCAGATAGGCACGTAAGCAGGCAGGCAGGTAATACAGACAGATAGGCACGTAAGCAGGCAA
>NC_134899.1:52714035-52716535 GCF_041734735.1 Babylonia areolata | reverse complement strand
GAACCTAGGTGTGACGGTGTAGAACCTAGATGTGACTTGTGTGACGGTGTGGAACCTAGATATGATATGTGTGAAGGTGTGGAACCTAGATGTGATATGTGTGAATGTGTGGAACCTAGATGTGACATGTGTGACGGTGTGGAACCTAGATGTGATATGTATGATGGTGTGGAGCCTAGATGTGACATGTATGACGGTGTAGAACTTAGATGTGACATGTGTGACGGTGTAGAACCTAGATGTGAATGTGCCAGGGTATAGAACCTAGATGTGACACGTGCCAGGGTGTAGAACCTAGATGTGGCATGTATGACAGTGTAAAACCTAGGTATGACATGTATGATGGTGTATGCTTGCTCGTACGAGTGGGCTTTCTTGATGGTTTAGTTTTGCACAAAGTTATTTAAAAGTGGAAATGTGTAATGTTTCAGTGAGTGCCTTTGCATGCAGACAGACAGAGAAGATTGCTTGTGTCACCATGGTGTCAGTTCCAAAATGATTGATCGTAGGTCGTGTCCGACTATGACCATCAGAACAGAAGATGAGACAGCCGCTGTCCTGATTATCTGGTCCAGAATGTGATTACAGTGGAGAGTGTCTTGCCGCAAGTTACACCAACCCCACCCCCCACTCTCTCGGCCAAGGGGGTTCTAGGACAGTCGGAGTTGGGATGGTCCCCCACAGTTTCCCAATACAGTGATGCACATTGCAGACGTCTGGACCATCGCTCATCAATCTAACTGTCAAGGCGTAGGGGTGCGGGGGTGGGGGGGGTGGAGGGGTGCAGACCATTGCGTTCGGCTGACAGCTTGATCGGTCAAAGGGGTTTTACTCGGATCTGACTGTGAAAGTCAGTTAGAAAAGTTAGCTGGGTGACCCATCCGTCTGTCTGTCTGTCTCTCCCTCTCTCTCTCTCCCTCGCTCTCTCTCTCTCTCTCTCTCTCTCTCTCACACACACACACACACACACACACACACACACACACACACACACAGAGGCACTCATAAATATACACACGAAGGAGGTTCAGGCACTAACAGGTTTGAACTGAGAGACTGAAAACAAATATTCACCACTCAGAACAGTGACTCAGCAGCAGTGCAGGGTCTCCTCTGGTGTGTGGCCTCCTGGCGACCTAACATCGAATGTTCCGTATGACCTACCGGCGCTGGGAATGTGACAGACGAGCCTGGCTGTCTCCCTCTCTCTCTCTCTCTCTCTCTCTCTCTCTCTCTCTCTCTCTCTCCCTGTCATTATCTCTGTATCCCTCTCTCTCTCTATGTCTCTGTCTGTCTGCCTGTCTGTCTGTCTGTCTGTCTCTCTCTCTCTCTCTCTCTCTCTCTCTCTCTCTCTCCCTGTCATTCTGTCAGTGGATCGAACCAATATATCGAAAACACGATGCACTTTCAAACTTTGACGAATGCGGAATTATTGTGGACTTCCCCAGGGTCAAAAGGAAATGGAAAGATATAGTTATCCATAATACTAATGAAACAATCCGTCAGTCTAATCCACTTCCTACGCCTGCGCCGAGTCTCAGACTTGTATTCAACTCACATTCAGAATCAGATTATAAAACGTTGTTGATCAGTCCAGAGACGTCAAATCAGACACTATTTTGGATTTTGTCAAGATTGAGAGACAGAAACAGACAGACAGAGAGAGATGTAGGAGGGATGGGGAGAGGACAGACTGACAGACAGACAGACAGACAGACAAACAGACAGACAAAGATAGAAGGAGGAAGAGAGGGATGGAAGGATACAGACAGAATATGTGTGTTTCTATCGCAGAATGTGTCTGTCAAACGTTTTAGAAATGTTGACCAAAATTAATGCGAAATATGTAAAGTAACGTCGCATCTCAAAAGACATGACTCAATGAAGAAAAATAACAATTTACTTTTGTTGTATTGTATTATAGTGCATTGCACTGTATTGCATTGCATTGCATTGCGTTGCAAAGTATTGTATTGTATTGCATTGTATTTTATTCTATTGTGTTTATGTTACTGTTTGTTTCTCACACACACACACACACACACACACACACACACACACACACACACACACATGCACACACACACACACACACACACACACACACACACACACACACACACACACACACACATGCACGAACGCGCACACACACACACACACACACACACACACACACACATGCACGAACGCGCACACACACACACACACACACACACACACACACACAACACACACACACACACATACACATGCACGAACGCACGCACGCACGCACACACACACACACACACACACACACACACACACACACACACACACGACACTCGCATACACATCGTGCGTGCAAGAGAGAAAGAGAGTTGGAGACCGGGACAGCGAGATAGAGAGAACGAGCGAAAGAGAAAGAAAGAGGAGAAAGAGGTTGGTGAGTGAGAGAGAGAGAGAGAGCAAGCTAAAGGGTTAGAGACACAGAGAGAGGGGGAGACAGAGAGAGAGA
>NC_134899.1:52704035-52706535 GCF_041734735.1 Babylonia areolata | reverse complement strand
ATAATCATATATTTCTGATTTTGTTTAACATTTATCGATGTTTTACGCCATGGGCTTTGCTCACCCTTGTTTAGGGATCGATGAATCTAAAAACAAAGTTTTCGTTCGTTCATTCGTTCTCTCTCTCTCTCTCTCTCTCTCTCTCTCTCTCTCTCTAGATGTGAGTGATGTTGTGTCTCTCAGTTTGACGCTGTGTTATACTCGTACATTATACATGTATTAAGTATTCAGTATAACTACATTTATATGCGTACATGTTTGTGTGTCTCTTAGAACAACGGCAGATGTGTAAGTCGGCCAAAGTGCTAATATCTTCACCGTTGGAAAATAAAGATTCATTCATTCATTCATTCATTCTCTCTCTCTCTCTCTCTCTCTCTCTCTCTCTCTCTCTCTCTCTCTCTCTCTCTCTCTCTCTCTGTCCCTGCCTCTGCCTTTCTCTATATCATGTCTGCCTTTCCATGTCTGTTTGTGTCTCTCTCCTATCTATCTCTCTATCTCTCCCTATATATCTGTCTATCTATCTATCTATTTCTACCGCTCTCTTATACTTTACTTTTGGGGTTTCATTTTCAGATTTGCTGTTGGTTTCGCACACATTTATGCGTGGTATCTTTGCAAAATCTATGGCATGCAAATTACAGTTATGCTAATTTTTACATGCATGTATTTTAAGTGAAAATGGCTATTATCTCAGCCATTTATTCGTGTGTATGCGTGCGTGTGTGTGTGTGTGTGTGTGTGTGTGTGTGTGTGTGCGTGCGTGCGTGCGTGCGTGCGTGCGTGCGCGCGCGCGCGTGTGTGTGTGTGTGTATGTGTGTGTGTGTTTGTGTGTGTTGGAGTGTAACAGTTGGAGTATTGAGAGTATGGCTTTTGTGCATTGTGTCTTTATATTATATTAATGATTCTGTTTTATGTTTCTTCTACTTTTTATGTACTGTCTTTTTTCACTTTAGGTACTGGATTGTAAAGCGCTTAGAGCTCTGCTCATGCTTGAATGATAGCGCTACATAAAACTAAAATATCATTATTATTATTATTAAAATATCATGTTTAACTCACTTAGTACGGCCAGTCCTCTCTTCTCCTCTACACAGACCCTTCGGATGTCCAGTGGGTGTCTGAATGACCCAACCTTTAGCTTCCGTCGTCAGAATTGTGGTATTCTTTGTCAACATTCACCTCTTCAGTGTAAGAGCGTTCCGCTTGTTATATTTTGATGGTGGTAATTGGGGAGAAATAATGTTAACGTCGTCTCTTTCGCCGTTCGTATGGAAAGAGTTAAAGTTGTCTTTGTTTCATCAGTGATTTGTCCGGATGGGACATTTACCATTTTTATCAATCCCTGTGATTGTATCACCATGAACCATGGAGAATTGTTCCACCACCCCTAAGTGGGCTGACTAAAACTGGATTCAAGATTGGGTATCTCAGTACCTGTCATATCTTCCAACAAGATACCAGACATTCCATCCATATCATCCAATTCAGGTAATTGCTTTCATGCGTTTGTTTTCGGGTTGTTGTTTTTTTTTCTGAATCACGGTTATCATGTTCAAGTCTCCATGGTTCCAGACAGGACTTGGAGAGGATGACGTACTTCATCGGAGGGGCTGGACTGGCACTGTGAAGAGGCGAACAGCAGGAAGATGATTATCTGGTGTGGCTTCAGTTCCTGTCATAAAGACAATGACGAATGCTTCATTGAGGGTAAGATGGATAAACTTGAGCTTCTTTACACCATGCCTTCAAAAAGTATCTGAATAATGAATACATCAATCAATCAATAAATAAACGAACAAATGAATAAGTAAATAAATAAATGAATAAATGAATAAATGAATAGATTAATGGATACATAGATTAATATATAGATAAATACATGTTCTGAAAATTCAACACAAAACAGCCATAGCATGAAAATCATCGCAAACACACACACACACACACACACACACACACACACACACACACACACAGAGAGAGAGAGAGAGAGAGAGAGAGAGAGAGAGAGAGAGAGAGTCAGAAATACACAGAGACATGAGACAGTCGGACAGAGAGTGGCGCACAGAAATTGAAGGCTCGAGAGAATGAGTCCTCAACAGACGATTCCATCGATTTGTTTTGATTTTTTTTTAACTTTTTCTTTTTCTCAGAGGAAGCATCTGCCTCAGAAAATCCCCAGACATCCCTGGACCCACACGTCAAAAGGCCAAGCTCCTGGTTCCACACGTCACCTGGCCAAGCTCCTGGACCCACACGTCAACTGTCCAAGCCCCTGGATCCTACGCCACCTGGCCAAGCTCCTGGTTCAACTGGCCAAACTCCTGGACCCACACGTCACCTGGCCAAGCTCCTGGTTCTACACGTCACCTGGCCAAGCTCCTGGACTTACACGTCACCTGGCCAAGCTCCTGGTTCTACACGTCACCTGGCCAAGCTCCTGGTTCTACACGTCACCTGGCCAAGCTCCTGGACCTACACGTCACCTGGCCAAGCT
>NC_134899.1:52689035-52699035 GCF_041734735.1 Babylonia areolata | reverse complement strand
TATGAAAAGTGGTTTCAGACTGAGCCCTCGTTACTCTCCCCTTGTCCGATGTGCGGGCATTCAAGGGAGGATGAGTTACATTTTTTGTTTAGTTGTAAAGCTTATGACGATATTCGAGAAAAATGTGTTGTATTTAAAACAAATTCAGCAAAGTATGAAGATATTTTTGGAGTGCTTAATTTAAATCAGGAAACTTCACTACAGTCACTTGCAAAATATATTGCAGAAGCGAATAACATGCGACGAAAAAAAACTCAACAATAATAAAATAGTATCAGGTGTTGCTCATTGTGAAAAGTGAAATCTGTGTTGTCACTCTCATATGGAAAATATTATGTTATACATTTATATATGTTTTTGTTTTTATTTCTCACTACATGCCATTACTTTGAATGGATGGTCGAACTGCACTTTGTTGCACAGATTGATTGATTTCGTTTTGGTTTTGGTTTTCATCAATATTATTACTATTGATGCATGTTGTTATTTGTATTATGAACCCCCATGTCATTAGGGCTGTAAAGCTATTGACATTAAAGTGTTCAGTGTTCAGTGTTCTCTCTCTCCCTCCCCCTCTCTCTCTCTCCCTCTCCCTCCCTCTCTCTCTCTCTCTCTCTCTCTCTCCCTCCCTCCCTCTCTCCCTCCCTCTCTCCCCCTCTCTCTCTCTTCCTCCCTCTCTCTCTCTCCCTCTCTCCTCTATCTCTCCTTCTCTCTCCCCCTCTCTCTCTCTCCCTCCCCCTCTCTCTCTCTCCCTCTCTCCCCCTCTCTCTCTCTTCCTCCCTCTCTCTCTCTCCCTCTCTCCTCTATCTCTCCTTCTCTCTCCCCCTCTCTCTCTCTCCCTCCCCCTCTCTCTCTCTCCCTCCCTCTCTCTCTCTCTCTCTCCCTCCCTCTCTCTCTCTCTCCCTCCCCCTCCCTCTCTCTCTCTCTCCATCCCTCTCTCTCTCTCCCTCTCTCTCTCCCTCCCCCCTCTCTCTCTCTCCCTCTCTCCCCCTCTCTCTCTCTTCCTCCCTCCCTCTCTCTCTCTCTCCCTCTCTCTCTCCCTCTCTCTCTCTCTCTCTTGTCTCTGTGTTTGAACTGTCATATGCAGGCAAAAGCAGACCTTCCACATAAGCAAAAGGCGTTCTCTGTGTTTATTCCTCTGCGTCTGTCTCTGTCTCTCTCTCTGTCTCTCTCTGTCTCTCTCTCTGTATTTCTGTCTGTCTGTCTCCACAATTAAAACCATGTATATTATTGTACTGGTTGATGGTGATCTTTCATATTTATATGTCCAGAAAAAGATCATGTATTTCTAGATCACCGATGTATTTCACCCCTTTAAATGGGGCTAAGGCCTTTCTGGGTGAATATCTAAGTCTGGATGGCTGTCTCTGTCTCTCTGCCTCTCTGCTACTCTGTCTGTCTGTCTGTCTGTCTCTCTCTCTCTCTCTCTCTCGCTCTCTCTATACGTAGTTTTGCTTTGTTTCTTTGTAAAACATTTCTTTTAAGAGAGACATTTATATCCTAGTTTTATTGGAGCTTGTTATGGAATATGCTGCACTGTTTGCATTAACAATTACAATGATATATACAAAACAAAATTGTGTTATTACCCCCTGTTCATATGGTGCTATGGCCTTAACTGAATAAACCGTCTTGAATCTTGAATCTTGAATCATGTCTGTCTGTCTCTCTGTCTGTCTGTCTGTCACTCTCTCTCTCTCTCTCTCTCTCTAATCCTGGAGGCTTTTCTTTCATAAGAAGCTTTGAAGATTAGGCAAAAATCACTACAAACAGATACAAACTAGTTGCGTGATTAGATAGATTTGATATTTTCTTCTGTAGCCAATGTTGGAGTTTGTTGTATTGTTGGATAAATGAACGGAGCTATTGTGTGCTGAGTGGCCTGTTGGTTGCTACCTTTTTGACTCACTTGTGTAAACAAAGTGAGTCTATGTTTTAACCAGGTGTTCGGTTGTCTGTGTGTGTGTGTGTGTGTGTGTGTGTCTGTGTGTCCGTGGTAAACTTTAACATTGACATTTTCTCTGCAAATACTTTGTCAGTTGACACCAAAGTAGGCATAAAAATAGGAAAAATTCAGTTCTTTCCAGTCATCTTGTTTAAAATAATATTGCACCTCTGGGATGGGCACAAAAAAATAAAAAATGAAGCCTAATTTTTTGCAAACTGCATTTACTGTTATATTTATATTTTTCGTATTCTCTAAACTTGGCACTTTGATCTGATATTCTGACCCAACAACAAGAGCAGTCATTATTATCATTTTTTGTTCAAACAGGAACTTCTTTTGCTAAGCATGGAAGTTTTATTTATTTTGCAAACGTTTTGGTGTAGACAGTAAAAAGGGAAATTACTCTGTAATTAATGCTAGGGGACTTAATTCGAATCTGGTTAGGACTTTATTTTCTTTTTTCTTTTTATTTTAACGCGAAGCTTTATAATAACAAATACAAAGCACATTTTAACGATTAGATTTTTTTTTTTTTTTTTAGTGTATCACAAGTGAGTCTTGAAGGCCTTGCCTCTCTTGTTTTTCATGGAAAGAACTTTGTTTTGTTTCAATATTTGCTTTCGCCACTTTCATTGAAGTGTCACAGTGTCCAAAAAAAGGTGTTCCTTTTGCTTCCTCTTTCACTGTGAAGACAGTAAGGCCTTCAAGCCTGGAAGACAGTGATAGCACACTTTGAAAATATGGTTTGCTCATTCGGATGTGTTTGGGACAAAATCACAAGAAAAGGTGTCACAACATCAAGCGTCAAGAGTCTCTCTCTCTCTGTCTTTCTGTCTCTGTCTCTCTGTCTGTCTGTCTGTCTGTCTCTCTCTCTCTCTCTCCTCTCTCTCTCTCTCTCTCTCTCTCTCTCTCTCTCTCCCCGCCCATATGCCTACGTCTTCCTGATCGTATTGATCATAGCGATTCGGTGAGAGGGTAGAAAAACACAGAGCGAGAGAAAGAAAGAGAGAGAGGGGGGGCGAGGGGGGGGGGAGGAACGGAGGAAGGGAGAGGAGGGGGGAGGGGGTCAACGTAATGAGAGACAAAAAATTCAAATCACAAATCACGACCTGTTCTGGAAGGGAGCAGAAAGAGACCCCCCTCCCCCACCCCTCCCAGTTGCTGGTTAGTTAGACAGAAGACACACAGAAAACACCAGGAGACGGGCCAAGACAGTATTGACCCTTTCACCATCACTCCTTTTCGCCCCTCATGTTTTTTTTTTGTGTGTGTGTTGTTGTTTTTTGTGTTTTTTGTTTTTTTCTTGTCTACTTTCCCACTGCGGGGCAGGACAAATTAACAGACGCTGCCGTCACTTGGCCAGAAGTTCTAACGACAAGCAGGCGACTAATGAGGTAACGGTTTCTGTTCTGACCTCTGCAACGAACGAGACACAGGGAAGTTGGGGGTTGCGGGTGGGGGTGGGGGGTGGGGGGGGGGTGGGGGGGGGGTGGGGGGGGGGGGGGGAGGGCCTCATGTCACGTGGTTCCCCTCCCCCCCGCCCCCTCGCCCCCCTCTCCCCCTTCCTTCCCCCATCACGAAACGATCCATTCATTTGGAGCAAAACAGAAATAATGAAAGTAGAAAAAAGGAAAGGTATTCACTTTTTTTCTTATTTTTTTAATTCATGAAGAGTGGAGAAAGAAGACATTCCTCCTTAAAGCCATCTGTCCGGGAAAAGGTTCTAGAACAATGGAATCTACACCCGTTCTTCAACTGATGTAATGATCTGGTATTTGCGGTATTTTTTTTTTTTTAAGCATTATGATGTTTTGACATTGATGTTCAGGATGCTGTTTTACAGTGACACTATGCAAGCTGTTTTAGGATTTCAGAAGTTTGAGTTCAAGTTGATTTGCTTCAGTGTCTGCAATTGGAAACTCCAGGTTTGTCCCTGCTGGCAAAGGCACCTTTGTTCCTTTTTTTTAATCTTTGTTTGTGTGTGTGGGGGGGGGGGGGAGAAGTGATTTATAAAAGAGTCTATCTGACGAAGAAGAAGAAGAGGAAGTCATAGAATATGAAAGAGATTATGGAATAACTGGATTTGTTCAGGACGTATTTCTAACAAGAGAGGCAAGGCCTTCAAGACTCATTTGTGTCCCCTAGCATTAATTACAGATTAATTTCCCTTTTTTACTATCTGCACCAAAACGTTTGCAAAATAAATAAAACTTCCATGCTTAGCAAAAGAAGTTCCTGTTTGAACAAAAAATGACAATAATGACTGCTCTTGTTGTTGGGTCAGAATATCAGATCAAAGTGCCAAGTTTAGAGAATACAAAAAATATATAAATAACAGTAAATGCAGTCTGCATATAATTAGGCTTCATTTTTTATTTTTTTGTGCCCATCCCAGAGGTGCAATATTGTTTTAAACAAGATGATCGGAAAGAACTGAATTTTTCCTATTTTTATGCCTAATTTGGTGTCAACTGACAAAGTATTTGCAGAGAAAATGTCAATGTTAAAGTTTACCACGGACACACAGACACAGACACACACACACAGACACAGACACACACACACACACACACACACACACACACACACACACACACACACACACACACACACACACACACACACACACACACACACAACCGAACACCGGGTTAAAACATAGACTCACTTTGTTTACACAAGTGAGTCAAAAAAGGAACGAATCACTGAGTGATCAAAGAAGAACAAGCACGCCGGCAAACAGGCATCTGTACTATGTTTTCAAAGTAGGGTGGTCAATCTATTCTTGTACCTTTTTCACGAGGTCTTAGAAACAACCTCCGATCATCTCTGACTAGGTATTCCCCCTACCCCGTTCAACATTTCATTTGAAACTGGTTTGTTTTGTTTGTTGTTGTTGTTTTGTTTGTTTTTTTGCTGCCCCATCATCTGCACCGTTTCAGTGGCATTACTCCCACGCCGCTCATTTAGATTCCGCCATACACGGCCACACCCAGGTTCGTCCGTCGCAGTTCCAGCGTCGGCAGTCCACAGGGAACAATCGATGTTAGGTCTCCAGGAGGCCACACACCAGAGGAGACCCTGCACTGCTGCTGAGTCACTTCGGTGGTGTTCAGTGGTGCCTGTTCTGTTTTAACGTACTTAGGACACCACCTACTAAGCCCCCTACTAACGACAATAATGGCTTAGTCGCGGAGCCAGACTGCGTGAGCGTCCCTCCCAGAGTGGAGACCGCCACCACGTCCCTCAAACAACAGTCCCCCATGAATCTGCCGACACTGACGACATTGGCAGGACTCACCCCAAGCACGGAAGTGGAGGGGTATCGAAAATGAGAACACAATGAGAGCAGGGCATGAAAGGCCACAGACTTTCAGACTATTTTGTTTATATTGATGACGATGAAGGAGGAGGAGGATGACGATGACGATGACGATGTTGCTATGGAGGTCCATTTTGGTTTGGGACTGCATGACAATGCTGTACTCTACGCTTCCTGTCATAATTATATCCCGGCGTTAACCAGGCCCGAGAGATACAGACACTTGCAGTGTTGGTCAGGTAATTAGAGCAACACGCCCAAAGACGCATCCTTGAAGTGGATGAATCTCGACTGTGTGGTCCCAGTCTCCCCAGTTAAGCCCACAGCACACTCAACTCTGGGTAGGAGCCGGCCACGGGCCGAAAAACCCACCTCCGCTGGGATTCGAACCCGCGTCCTCCCAGCCGTCAATCCGCCCGCGACGCTAACCACTTCGCCACGGCAGCTGGTTCATTTGAAACTGTTGACCATAGTGTAGATTACAGAGGTGTTGATTAGATTGAATCTTGTTGTTGTTGTTGTTGTTTTAAGTGTTGTAATCGAAACACCGTTATTGCGTTTCACATTCTGCAAATTTGATCAATCATGCAAAGCATGAGAGACAAGTTTAACTCTCTCCATACGAACGGCGAAAGAGACGACGTTAACAGCGTTTCACCCCAATTACCACCATCAAAATATTGCAAGCGGAAGGCTCTTATACTGAAGAGGTGAATGTTGACAAAGAAAACCACAATTCTGACGACGGAAGCTAAAGGTTGGGTCATTCAGACACCCACTGGACATCCGATGGGTCTGTGCAGAGCAGAAGAGAGGACTGGCCGTACTGAGTGGGTTAATGGCGACAGGTCTGAGTGTTCCCATCTCTATCTAAACCTGAACAAATATATGGTGTTAAAACGTACGATACAACAGAATGAGCTGTGACTGGTATGTCGTGACATGTACAGCACGTGGTGTTCGTCCTGGTTAAGGACACCCACATGTTTGAACAACACAGGCCCGCACATTGTCAAAACACATATTTCCCTTCGTGCGATCCAATCATATGGAGGACCACTTGTGATGACTGAACCCTTGGACAGACCTGTGGCTGCTTGAATGAGGAGAGGTGTGGGAACAATGAGAGGGGTAACTAAAAAATCAGAAACTTCCTCTTCTTCTTCTTCTTCTTCTTCTTCTGCGTTCATGGGCTGCAACTCCCACGTTCACTCGTATGCACACGAGTGGGCTTTTACGTGTATGACCGTTTTTACCCCGCCATGTAGGCAGCCATACTCCGTTTTCGGGGGTGTGCATGCTGGGTATGTTCTTGTTTCTATAACCCACCGAACGCTGACATGTGTTACAGGATCTTTAACGTGCGTATTTGATCTTCTGCTTGCATATACACACGACGGGGGTTCAGGCACGAGCAGGTCTGCACATACGTTTACCTGGGAGATCGTAAAAATCTCCACCCTTTACCCACCAGGCGACGTCACCGTGATTCGAACCCGGGACCCTCAGATTGACAGTCCAGCGCTTTAACCACTCGCCTATTGCGCCCGTCATGAAACTTCCGAATTCTGAAAGAGAGGGAGGAGGGGGAGGGGCGGGCAGACAGAAAGACAGACAGGCATAGCTAGAGAAAAAGACAGCTAATGGTCACTTAGCAGTCCCCACAATGAGTGTTAGCATCACTGCCTACGTGCTCAGTAAAGCCTCCATGTGCTTAAAACATGAGTCCAACCAGCTGTGAGAATCGACTGGGGCAGGATGGGGAAGTTGTGAGGACACACAGGGCACACAGGGCACACAGGGCACACACCACACATCACGCTGACAGCAAGGCCAGAAGCCCTGCTTCCTTCTGTTGACTACAAGTCTGGAAGCCTTCATGTGATGAACGGTCAAAAGCTCTCCTTTCCCCCCACGAAGACCATCAGATGACTCCGAACTCCTGACAGTACCCAAGCACCATGTCTGTCTGTTTGTCAGCTGGACTGCGTTGTAAAGAAAGTTACAAGTGGTCTGATGTCGCCTGGGGGGCTGGGGGGGGGGAGAGAAAACGTGACAGGAATGTACAACTTTTTCTTGTTAGAGAGGGGGCAGAGGAGATAGAGAGAGTTAGAGAGAGAGGGGTGGGGGCGGCAGAGGAGAGAAAGAGAGAGAGAGAGGAGGGGGAGAGGTAGATATTGAGACAGAGCTAGGGTGATAGAAAGAGAGAGGGAGAGAGAGATAGAGAGACAGACAGACAGAAGCAGCAACAGAAACAGAAAGTGAGACAGAGACAGCTGTACAGAGAAGCCAGAGACTCAGATTCAGATGGTGTGACTGTACTTGACTTGGCACTTTACAATGGGAGCGCAGAACTGCTATTACAACAACAACAACAACAACAGGAAAATCACACATTTCAACTTAACGCACGACGTTAGCAACAGACACAGCTATTGGCTTAGTCTCCTCCAACCATCATTCACTTCACATCTAAACATGGATAAATGCCTTTGATATCTAACGGAGATGCAGTCATTCTTGTTACATCGTATTTCAGACGCATAAACAGAAATCGAACCTCTGTTTTGTAGAGACAGACTAACAGGCAGACAAACAGAAAATACAACTTGAATGTCTGTAAATTCACAGAAATCTATCTTTTAGCTAGAGTGCACGGGGTAAAAACGGTCATACACGTAAAAGCCCACTCGTGTACATACGAGTGAACGTGGGAGTTGCAGCCCACGAACGGAGAAGTGGAAGAAAAATGAATTAATAAATATCTGGATAAATGAGCACAGTGTCCGACTTATTAATCGCCGCTGTTCAAACCCACATACAGACAGGGTAACAGACAGACAGACAGACAGAAGCCAGACAGACAGCACCAGGAGTGATGCCACAGACACTAACTACTTCTTCTTCTTCTGCGTTCGTGGGCTGCAACTCCCACGTTCACTCGTATGCACACGAGTGGGCTTTTACGTGTATGACCGTTTTTACCCCGCCATGTAGGCAGCCATACTCCGTTTTCGGGGGTACAGACACTAACGAATGAAGAGATCCACAGAGGCACACAGTAATACGGACGCAGAGAGAGAGAGAGAGAGAGAGAGAGAGTGTGTGTGTGTGTGTTTGTGTGTCTGTCTGTCTGCCTGTGTCTGTGTGTGCCTGTGGAACGTGTCTGTGTACATGCATGCGTGCGTAAATAATATGTGTGCGTGTGTATGTATTCGTGTATGTCTGTATGTGAGTGTGTGTGTGTGTGTTTTATGGGAATCTGCAAGGCATTTGTGCGGGGTGTGTGTGTGTGTGTGTGCTCTCTCTCCCTCTCTCTCTCTCTCTCTCTCTCTCTCTCGCTCTCTCTCTCTAATATGTTGAAATCTAAGGCTTTCACTATGTGCATGGGGATGGACGGAAGGAGACTGGGGTAGGGGTGGGGATAAACAGTTCTTTTGTTTGTTACTTTGTAGTAGTCTGTTTTTTCATAAGTTTCTCATGTGACTCTCAGTGAAATTTGTCGTTGATATCTTTCTTGTTAATAGTTCTGTGTTCTTGTGTTCTTTGATGAAACCCTACCCCCCCACCCCCCACCCCCACCCCCACCCCCATCTCTTTTTTTTTCTTTTTTTTTTTTTTGTTTTAAACATTTTTATTCAAGTTTAACATTTAATGAATGCATACATACATTACATACATACAGGCGGACATATAAAAATTGTATTTGTAATTATTAATATTACTTGTTATTAAACGTTATTTAAACTATAAAGCAGGAAACCAACAACACAACATTGTTTTTATACAGAAAAAAACATAAATAAAGTCATATGCACTGCATAAAAAAAAAGTAAATAATTGAAAGGAAAATAACATCTCTCTTTTTATTTCACCTTTCTTTTATAGCTGGGTGGAAAAAAAGCATACGTTTTGTTTATCTCATTTCCCTGGTAAAATAAAACTTCATTTCGTTTTCCTCTCTCTCTCTCTCTCTCTCTCTCTCTCTCTCTCTCTCTCTCTCTCTCTCTCTCTCTCTCTCTCTCTCTCCCTCTCTCTCTCTATCTTCTCTGTTCAAGTTGAATTTGTTAATGTCGTCAAGCAGTATCAATGACGTACATAATGTTTCGGTATTCTTATACAAGGCAATCAAATTAAGAGAAATTGTTACTTCGTGAAACAGTTATAATGTTGTTGTTTTTTTGTGTTGTCTATATATTTAGACGGATACAATGCACGGTTTGTTGTCTATATTGATGCTTATTTGTTTATGTGTTTTCGCTGAGTTGTATTATGTTTACGTATACCCCCTTCACTAAGGGCTGTGGCCTGAGTGTGAATAAACCATTCCAATCCAATCCAATCCCAAGATCTCTCTCTCTCTCTCTCTCTCTCTCTCTCTCTCTCATAGACTAGAAATGAGTGTGTGGAGGAGGGGGGTAGAGGAGGTGCAGGGTAATATGTGTGTGTGTGTGTGTGTGTGTGTTGGAGCTCATGTACGTTTATATGTATTTGACTGTGCTTTCATATCTGTGAAACTGCGTGTTTGGTGCATATCTGTTATGCATGTGTGGGGTGTATGTGTGAATGTGTGTCTTCATGTTTTACATTTATTTGCTTATTTACCATCATTGTTGTCCTTTTTTTTCTTTTCTTTTTTTTTCATTATTACTACCTTTTTTTTATATCATAATTATTATTTATTTATTTATTTATGTAAGCTTATCTATAACTTATTCACCTTTTTTTTC
>NC_134899.1:52676535-52681535 GCF_041734735.1 Babylonia areolata | reverse complement strand
TAAGCAGGTAATATCAAAAACGACGGCCCAGTCCACACGTGCATTTTACAGAGTAATGGAAAAAAAACCAAAAAAAAACAAAAAACAACGTGAAACCAATGACTGCGAGAAACCCAGTTCAGTTCCAACTCTAATCCTATCCAAAGGGAGGTAAGTGGGTCATTCCTTCAGAAGCTAGAAAGGTCAAGAGCAACGAGGACGCTTAGCATTAGGTCCCCATGGACGTTATTTGAATTGGATCTCCACAGAGTTCTCTCCCTTGCAGACCCAGATTGTTGGCACAATGGACGGAACAGAGGACACACAGTGGAGTGATGGCCTAGAGGTAACGCGTCCGCCTAGGAAGCGAGAGAGAATCTGAGCGCGCTGGTTCGAATCACGGCTCAGCCGCCGATATTTTCTCCCCCTCCACTAGACCTTGAGTGGTGATCTGGACGCTTGTCATTCGGATTAGACGATAAACCGAGGTCCCGTGTGCAGCATGCACTTAGCGCACGTAAAAGAACCCACGGCAGCAAAAGGGTTGTTCCTGGCAATATTCTGTAGAAAAATCCACTTCGATAGGAAAAACAAATAAAACTGCACGCAGGAAAAAATACCAAAAAAAATGGTGACGCTCTAGTCTAGCGACGCGCTCTCCCTGGGGCAGAACAGCCCGAATTTCACACAGGGAAATCTGTTGTGATAAAACTACAGTGCCATCCATTTTCTTGTATTTTTTCCTGCGTGCAGTTTGATTTGTTTTTTCCTATCGAAGTAGGCCATCACTCCATATATATATGGGGGGGGTGGGGGGGGGGGGTCATGTTTTATGATAGGTTTCCAGATAATGTTCACCCAGGCATGTAGCTTCTATGCCCCGAAGTGCAGGATAAAGACAAATCCTGGCAAACTACTTTTCCATCGTGCATGACACGATGAGTTTACAGGAGACACCTACTTAGAAATAAAAGGGGGAGGGGAGGGGTCGTGGCTCAAAGTGTGTGTAAACTGTAAAGGCAGCAAGGGAGAAGGGTGTGGATGGGGTGGGAGAGCAAGGGAGAGGGGTGTGGATGGGGTGGGAGAGCAAGGGAGAAGGGAGTGGATGGGGTGGGAGAGCAAGGGAGAAGGGTGTGGATGGGGTGGGAGAGCAAGGGAGAAGGGTGTGGATGGGGTGGGAGAGCAAGGGAGAAGGGTGTGGATGGGGTGGGAGAGCAAGGGAGAAGGGTGTGGATGGGGTGGGAGAGCAAGGGAGAGGGGTGTGGATGGGGTGGGAGAGCAAGGGAGAGGGGTGTGGATGGGGTGGGACAGCAAGGGAGAAGGGTGTGGATGGGGTGGGACAGCAAGGGAGAAGGGTGTGGATGGGGTGGGACAGCAAGGGAGAGGGTGTGGATGGGGTGGGACAGCAAGGGAGAAGGGTATGGATGGGGTGGGAGAGCAAGGGAGAGGGGTGTGGATGGGGTGGGAGAGCAAGGGAGAAGGGTATGGATGGGGTGGGAGAGCAAGGGAGAGGGGTGTGGATGGGGTGGGAGAGCAAGGGAGAAGTGTGTGGATGGGGTGGGAGAGCAAGGGAGAGGGGTGTGGATGGGGTGGGACAGCAAGGGAGAAGGGTGTGGATGGGGTGGGAGAGCAAGGGAGAGGGGTGTGGATGGGGTGGGAGAGCAAGGGAGAGGGGTGTGGATGGGGTGGGAGAGCAAGGGAGAAGTGTGTGGATGGGGTGGGAGAGCAAGGGAGAGGGTGTGGATGGGGTGGGAGAGCAAGGGAGAAGGGTGTGGATGGGGTGGGAGAGCAAGGGAGAGGGGTGTGGATGGGGTGGGAGAGCAAGGGAGAAGGGTGTGGATGGGTTGGGAGAGCAAGGGAGAAGGGTGTGGATGGGGTGGGAGAGCAAGGGAGAAGGGTGTGGATGGGGTGGGAGAGCAAGGGAGAGGGGTGTGGATGGGGTGGGAGAGCAAGGGAGAAGGGTGTGGATGGGGTGGGAGAGCAAGGGAGAAGGGTGTGGATGGGGTGGGAGAGCAAGGGAGAGGGGTGTGGATGGGGTGGGAGAGCAAGGGAGAGGGGTGTGGATGGGGTGGGACAGCAAGGGAGAAGGGTGTGGATGGGGTGGGACAGCAAGGGAGAAGGGTGTGGATGGGGTGGGACAGCAAGGGAGAGGGGTGTGGATGGGGTGGGAGAGCAAGGGAGAGGGGTGTGGATGGGGTGGGAGAGCAAGGGAGAAGGGTGTGGATGGGGTGGGAGAGCAAGGGAGAGGGGTGTGGATGGGGTGGGAGAGCAAGGGAGAGGGGTGTGGATGGGGTGGGAGAGCAAGGGAGAAGGGTGTGGATGGGGTGGGAGAGCAAGGGAGAGGGGTGTGGATGGGGTGGGACAGCAAGGGAGAGGGGTGTGGATGGGGTGGGACAGCAAGGGAGAGGGGTGTGGATGGGGTGGGACAGCAAGGGAGAAGGGTGTGGATGGGGTGGGACAGCAAGGGAGAGGGGTGTGGATGGGGTGGGAGAGCAAGGGAGAGGGGTGTGGATGGGGTGGGAAAGGCATGCAAAAACAGGTCGCTACTTGTTCGGCAGCAATAAGATGCGAGTGCCACTGTGCCATATTGATTCCGCTATCACGTATAGTAGCCACTTGGCACTTAACATGTTTTTCTACTATCGCCTCCCGTAAACAGGACATGTACATGTTTCCTTCGCCCCATTTTCAGCTTGTTTGAAGGTTAATGGAGGCAGGCTTGGCTTCATCACGCTGATCCATCTTCTCTTTGTTCCAAGTCGTAAAAAATCAACTGTCATGCTGGGCGGTCTTTTCGTTCGTTCAGTTGTGTTTTGGGTTATTGTTTTTGTTGTTGTTGTTTTTTTTCCCACGGGCAGATAACTGCTTCCAGTCGTGCTCACATAGGCTGTTGCTGGTAGACTGATCAAAGACAATGCCTCTGTCTGTCTCTCTCTGTCTCCTTCCCCTCTCTCCTTTTTTCTCTCATGTTCTCCTTTCGGTTGCGGGTTGGATTAAAAACCGAAGCAACAATAAAACAAAATAAACAACAGCAAAAATCCAAAAGATACAGCATGCTTGCATTGTTTGCCGTCCTCGTTCATTCATTCACTCATTCATTCTGTCTGTGTATGATCATGGTCTTTGATTTATTATCTATTAACACAGGCGAGTATGTTAAAGTATGATGTGTGTGTGCGTGTGTGTGTGTGCGTGTGTCTGTTTGTGTGTGTGTGTGTGTGTGTGTGTGTGTGTGTGCGTGTTTGTGTGATTGTGTGTCTGTGTGCGGGTGTGTGTGTGTGTGCGTGTTTGTGTGTGAAGGAGGAGGAGGAGAAGAGTGTGTGTGTGTGTGTGTGTGTGTGTGTGTGTGTGTGTGTGTGTGTGTTATATGTGTGTATATTGAAGTTTGTAATCAAAATATTAGCATTACAGAGTCTTTGTCTTTCTTATCCTTTTTGTTCTTTTTTTTTCTTTCATTACGGTCTGAACCTGCCCTGCCCCCGGGGTGAGGCCTGGGTGATGGTGATGGTGTGGGTGTGGGTGATGGTGATGGTGATGGTGTGGGTGATGGTGATGGTGTGGGTGATGGTGATGGTGTGGGTGATGGTGATGGTGTGGGTGATGGTGATGGTGATGGTGTGGGTCATGGTGATGGTGTGGGTGATGGTGATGGTATGGGTGATGGTGTGGATGATGGTGTGGGTGTGGGTGATGGTGTGGATGATGGTGTTGGTGTGGGTGATGGTGTTGGTGTGGGTGTGGGTGATGGTGTTGGTGTGGGTGTGGGTGATGGTGATGGTGTCGGTGATGGTGTTGGTGTGGGTGTGGGTGATGGTGTGGGTGATGTTGTGGATGATGGTGACGGTGTGGGTGATGGTGATGGTGTGGGTGATGGTGTGGGTGATGGTGATGGTGTGGGTGATGGTGTGGGTGATGGTGATGGTGTGGGTGATGGTGTGGGTGATGGTGATGGTTTTGGTGATGGTGATGGTGTGGGTGATGGTGTGGGTGATGTGATGGTGTGGGTGATGGTGATGGTGTGGGTGATGGTGATGGTGTGGGTGATGGTGTGGGTGATGGTGATGGTTTTGGTGATGGTGATGGTGTGGTGATGGTGTGGGTGATGGTGATGGTGTGGGTGATGGTGATGATGTGGGTGATGGTGATGGTGTGGGTGATGGTGTGGGTGATGGTGATGGTTTTTGGTGATGGTGATGGTGGGTGATGGTGTGGTGGGTGTGGGTGATGGTGTGGTGTGGTGATGGTGATGATGTGGGTGATGGTGATGGGTGATGGTGTGGGTGATGGTGTGGGTGATGCTGATGGTGTGGGTGATGGTGATGGTGTTGGTGTGGGTGATGGTGATGGTGATGGTGTGGGAGATGGTGTGGGTGATGATGTGGGTGATGATGATGGTGTGGGTGTGGATGATGGTGATGGTGTTGGTGTTGGTGATGGTGTGGGTGATGGTGTGGGTGATGGTGATGGTGTGGGTGATGGTGTGGGTGATGGTGATGGTGTGGGTGATGGTGTGGGTGATGGTGATGGTGTGGGTGATGGTGTGGGTGATGGTTTGGGTGATGGTGTTGGTTATTGGGTGAAGTTATTTCTGACAAGGTTCTTATGGTCGAACTTTCACAGGCATTAGTTCATAGCCCTATTTCTATATTCCTTTTATGTTCTTCAGAATTGTGTTAATGGTTTCTGATTATTAATATTATTATCATTATTGAACTGTTAATGTTAAATGTTATTGCATGTTAGGTATGCATTTTTTGGTAGATTTCTACCTTTTCTGTTTCCCTCTCCCCCCCCCCCCTCCCTCCCCCTGTCCCCCATCCCCTGTTTTGTTTTGTTTTTTAAGTGTTTTTTTTTTTGTTGTTGTTGTTGTTTTTTAATCGTATAATATGACTGATAGTGAAAAGATGCTAAACTAAAGAACGAACGAACACACACAGAGAACCAGGACAATCGCAAATCAGCATCACTGCATCACTGTCTGCCCCCACGATGTGATATTTCGGTCTCACAGCAAGGGGGAG